>NW_024067807.1:0-300000 GCF_009389715.1 Phoenix dactylifera
AGGAACATTTTAGTATATCAAAAGCAAAAGCAAATACAATATTCCTCAATCAAAGTTTAAAGATGCATGATAACCACCAAATACATATGAGAACTAGATACATATCCTAGTCTCTAAACAAGATCGTGAGACTCTCCCGGATCGCTTGGCTACGGCTCTCTCGGGTCCCATTTCTCCAAGATCTTGAAGTAATCTACTGTTTGGAGATGATTGGAGAAGATTTGAGAGTGGAAAATAAGGTTTTCGGAAGAGGACAAAGGGTAAACAGTGCCCTAGATAGCTCACGGGTCCCCCTTTTAACAGTGAGATCCCGACGTTGGGTCGACTCAAGAAACTTCTTGGGTCGACTCAACGTTGGGTCGACCCTATTCTGGGTTGGGTTGACCCAAGTGCAGAATTTTTTTTTTCTCTTCCTTTTTGCTTCTAAAAATTTTCCTTGCTTTCAATCCTTATAAATTCTTTCTGGGACAATGATACATGAGTAAGGAATCTATAGATAATAAGTTTGACTCATGTTTCATGGATTTTTAGAAATTGGAGGAATGTATCATGAGACTACTTGCTCCCTTTTATATTTCTTCAATAAAAAGGATCACATATACCTAATTCTCTCCTTAGCGTGCAGAATCTATCTTCACTCAAGGGTTTTGTGAATATGTCGGCTAATTGTTTTTCAGTGCATATATGCTCAATACATATGTTTCCATTTTGCACATGATCCCTAATAAAATCATATCTTATTTCTATGTGTTTGGCTTTAGGAATGAGATATTTAGGATATAAGCCAGAAGTGATCTCTAAATGTAGATTCCAAAGATAGTTTTGAAATCAAGTGTAGATGGAATCTTTTTCAAGTTATTTCAAGGAGTATCAAGAATAATATTCAAAGAAGGCACGAATGAAACTTCAATACCCCTTTTTTTTTTAATATATTAAGTATATAGCAACATGAGAGCAATCTAATTAATTTTTAGAGTATAGTTTAAGAGCAGATAAAGATCAAAACTTATATACTCAAAAAACATAAGATTATATTGAATCCTTAATTCTTAATGACTTCAAAGTTCTTTCATGATATAAAAGTATTGGAGCATAGATACCAAAATATGAATTTATGCAATATAGGATACATAAAATTCAGGGCTTTGAAAGTTCTTTGAAAGCTCTCTTAAAGACTTTCTTTTACTCCTTTAAAGATCATATCATCAAAATCAATTAAAATGAATTGGCTCATGATTGAAACACTAAAGTGCAAGCCAATAAGAGCTCATTAGTAGATTCCAAAGTAAATTTCCAATACTAAGACAAATGGAATCCTTTTCACTTAGTTTTCAAAACAAGTGATTTACCAATTAAGTACAGATGAAAATCCAACTTTCAAAAGATATTCAATGAGGCACAAAGTTTAATACCACTTTACATTTAGTATTCTTTCTCTCATCTTTAGTTGTGAATTTACATGATTAAGTTCTATATGATCTCTTCCTCTGAAATTTTCTTTCTCCCCCTTAATTAATCATTCCATTTGAGAGTTTTAGAATTTGTTCAATAAAATTGTCAATCTTGAAAATATATTTTATTTTCATAAGACTCAAGGTTTGAGATAAGACAACCTTTATAGAACTCATCTCAAGGTATAAACTTATTATATAATTAAAGCAAGTCTTGCAATATAAGGAGGTTCATCAAAATCAATCCATAAAATTCAAGGTATGCATCAAATTAAAGTAACTTTAGGATAAGATACTGAATATCTAAAGCTCCCCCTTAAAAGATGCATTCTTCTTTAATTATTCTTATCTTTTGTTGAATTTCAGATTTTAATGATAAACGTGAATAAAACTGAAACTTTATGATATCAAGAATGTAGAGTGATCTAGAATTATTCAAAATTTATAGCAATCACTCTTTTTAATCTTTTAAGAACAAGTTATGCTTCCTCTTAATTTTTGAGAAAATGTACTGAAATATTAATCAGAAAATAATTCATTTGAAGCTCAAATTCTTTCAAAAGCATTTACATTTTCTTTCTTTTAAGAATCATTTGAGTGAGCTGAAATATTTCTAAACTTAAGATCATTCACTCTTTTAATAATATATATATACATATATATTTTGATAGAAGTCTTTAATAATGTAGGAGAGGAAAAAAAAAACATATAGATGATCATTGAAGTATATATATTTATAGAACTCAATTTCTTAATCAAAGTTTTTCAGCAATGTATATATGAAGCACAATAAATCTTTTCAATATCAAAATAAAATCACATATTTAAAAATATTTGTTTGCAATCAAGATCATCGAAAGACACATCATTCAGACCAATATTAGTACACTTTGAAGATAAGAAATGATATGTTTCAGATGCGTATCGGGGCAAGCAATCAAGGCATCAGAATTATTCTATTTTTCTTAAGCTGTAGTTTTATCTAGAAATTCATATTGAGTTTAAGCTTTTATACAAAATCAGATTCTGAATTTCATAAAGATTCTCAAGGAGGCTTTCAAAGTTGTAATTTGAGATATGTATCTTCACATTGTAGCTCATCTTAAATCATTACGATTGAAAACACATATTTCAAACATATAAGAGCATATTCAGAATATTTGTATTTATGTTGAGTTTTGGTATGAATTTGAACATTATATACCAAAGTTAAGCAAGTTGAAGGATAAAACAAAATCAATTCATTTTGCCTAAATAGAGATATCCTTCTCTTCTCCTTTTTACAAATTTATTCAACTTTCAGATTTTAAAGATGATTGTGAACGACAATTCTGAAATTTCTTTTCAATAATACCAAATAAAAATTTTATGTAGTATTTCAAACATTCAATCAAATTGTCCAAGCATGGAGCATTACAAAATATTGAGAACCCATAATTCAAGACATCATGCCATATGCAAAATATATTATGTGTTAAGTCATGCATTAAAATATTAAGAGCAAGCATGTCAATGATCAAAATCAATTCTTTTCAAATAAACTTCTCCTATTTAAATATAATCTTGCACTGATTTCATCCTTAAAGTGTGTTTTCAAGTGATTAAAAATTTGACTTGATTCTTCTTATATACTTTCATTTTTACCTTCTTATGCTCTATACTCTATTTGCTCCCTATCCGGTGGAGTTGGAAGGGGCACGAGGTACTACCACTAGCCTCCCTCTTGTGCCGTCCCTAATATATCCTACACCGAATAGTTGGGTCAAATAGTGCCGGGTACTACCACTAGCCTCCCCATTGGCACCATCCCTACGATGAGCAATATAGAAATGTTAAAATGTTCACTTCAAACTCTCCCTGTTTAAGTGTATTTTATTACGGATTTTATCTCTTCCAAAGGAATGTTCATATTAGTCTCACAAATGTGCCAAATATATTATGCTTGTTTTGCTTTTCCTAAAGATTGGAGTATTTGCCTTTACTTAGATTTTACTTCCCTTGAATAATTGTTCATTTTCTTTTCTTTATCTCCCTCTTTTTGTTATTCTCAAGTAATTTACATGAAAGAGCAGAATAAAGAATTAATCTAATATGCTGCATATAAATGTATATCATGCAAACAGCATTTTCATTATGCCCAATGATTCATAGCTTATCACAAGTTATTTTGAATTAGAGATTTGAGGCATAAACTTGTGTATTTCATGGTTATGCATTATATAGGAAAAAGTAAACTTCAATTTAATCACACCATGAAACAATCATCACTAGCATGAGAATGAAGCATGATATCAAGATGATCAGCAATTAAAAGTTTAATCATGCTACCATATAATTTCAGACTATTGATTTTGCTCAACTAACTCACAAGAGAAGAGTTTAGATTACCAGTGCATTTAGCATTCTTCAAGCCAAATACCTTTTAGATTCTTTACACCCTTGGCTGAAGAAAATCTTCCTCTTTTTTTTGTTTCCAAGGGAATGTTTATTGTATCTTTCATCGAGGTGTCCTTCAAGTTGAAATTTCTTGCTCAAAAATCCTGTATCATTAGCAAAATCTTTTTTATTTCTTGAAGGCAATTCATTAGGTTCTCTAGGATACAAAAACATTCATACAACATATCTCTTAACTAGATGACTCAACATGAGACATGACAATAATTGAATTTGAGTCACTTTACTCAAGAGATTGCCTAAATATAAGCAAGCACAAGTCACTTGAACTGAAGAGATAACTTTATTAAATAATATGGTTCAAGGACACCCATGTGAGGCAATAAGAAGATTTATCAAAGTCAAACCAATTTCTTATTTTCAAAAGCAATTTAGCTTAGATTCTATTTGCTTAAGATAATTATCAATAAGATATACCAGTTAAGTTTTAATCAAATTATCTTAAATAGTTGTTTCTATCAAAATTCAGATTGTTACATAGAATCAAAGTGATAAACTATATTCTCAATAAAAGATCTAGTTTTAATAAGAATAATATAAATTGATCTATCTACAACTAGTATCTTTTCATTGAATATTCTATATGCATTGCTTAAAGAGTAATATCCAAAGAAATACTTGTTTTATCAGATTTGGCATATATTTCATTCTTGAGAACATAATATGTATAACTGAAAAACATGAAGGTATGCAACATTTGATTTTCTGTTTTTTTTATGAGTTCACATGGGGTTTTCTTTAAAAATAGATTTAATAGAAATCTTATAATATGACAAGCTGTGATGATAGTTGCTATCACAAAGCATTGTCCTTACACAACAAAGGTTCTATATTTTTTTTTTTATATTTTTATAACCCCTATATGCAATAGTGTTCTTGGTGCAAGCACAATTGTATTCAATACCATTTTATCAACAAATTGGTTTTCAAAGCTGTGCCATGAATTTTCACAGTTTGCAAACCTTTTTCATTTGAAACCTTTTGTAAGTTTGTGCCAAAACAGAAAATATTTCAATTTAAGTGCCAAGAATAAAACCAACATTAGCTTTGAGAAATCATCCATAATTACAAAATTAGAGAGCTTATCTCCTAGGTTCACAATCCTAGAGATCCAAATAAGTTCTTATGGAGAATTTCCAACGGCTAAAAGGTGGAAACAATGTTTTCAAATTTAGAAATGATTCTAGTTTATTTTTCTAGATGACATACATAGCAAACTTTGACCTTGCGAAAATTAATCTAAGTGAACCAATGACAAGGTCTTTTGAGATTAAGTCCATACTAGTATGAGTTGATTTTATATGCCAAAAGTGGTTTCTTTAATCTTGGTATTCATAGTGCATATATTTAAAGGCATACCAAGTATACATTCTCATGTCTATGATCAATAAGATAATACCATTGATAAAAACTCTCAATCAAGCATATAGAGAATTCATAGAGTTATTCTTAATAAATTGATTAATCATTTAGCAACTTATCCAGCAGTAAGTAAGGCATACTATAAAATAAAGTGATTTGATTATATTTTTTTAAAAATATTACCTATATCACAAAATTGATTAATACCTCCAATTTATGTTTTAATTAGATACTAAGGCAAAGAGAATGATGAGATGCAAGGATTACTAATTTCATTATTCTTTTCATTTCAATTATTTTTCTAAAGTATATTTTAAGTTTCATTCTTTAATATATGTCTAGAGCACCCAATTTCTAAATTAGCATCTTTTGTTGGAGCCTTGAGTGCTAGACACACCTACAGAAAATGTTCAGATTTTCAACTTAGGAACCCAAGCTCTTTTGGGTCCTTGTAGGTTAGCTATTATTGTTCCTTTTGGAACCCATATTTTCTTAATGGCTATTTTGTCCATAGGCTTGCAGATTTTAGGATTATAAGGAATGTATTTCTGCATACTCTTATTAAATTTAACAAACATCGATTTAATATAAGTAGATGATGGATTTTTAATTTTCTGTTTTTGTTCATTAGGTTCATCAGATAAATTAGAATCCGTTTTAGGATAGATAGTGGAGGATTTAACACATATATCATTAAGGAATTTTTGTGTGTACCAAGATTGATATCCTAATCCAGCCTTTTCAAATTCAGCTCTTTGATTATTTATCATTAAGTTCAGTTTTTCAGAGCTGATAGTAAATTTTTCAACTATAGGCTTAAATTTGTTAACTTCTTTAGTTAGCCTTTCATTGTCTTCTGAAAGTAATTTATTATTTTTTTGAGTTATATCATAGCTTTCAGCAAGAGATAGATTTTTCTGATTTAGCTTTTTATTTTTTAAACTAAGCCTCTTATATTCTAAGTATAAATCAGAAAAAGCATCATGAAGTTCATCAAATGTAAAATCAGATTGAGCTTCAGTATGTACTTGATTTTTGAATGAGAAATCACTTTGTGTTCGAGTACATACCTCATCTTCATGTGCTACAAAGCATAGATTTTCAGTTTCAGTTTGATGCTCTTCTTCTTCGAAACTAGTTTCAAATTCACTAGAAACGTTAGTGCATTCATATTTAACTTCAAGCATATTCCATATTTCCTTAGCAGTTATGCAAAAAGATATGCTATTAAGTTCACTATCATCCAATGCACAATATAGAATATTCATGGCTTTTGCATTTTGCTGAGCCATTTTCTTATCATGATTAGCATTTGTATGTAGCCCATTGACTATGATACTCCATAAATCGTAGTCATGTGCTTGAATGAAAATGCGCATGCGTGCTTTCCAATATGTGTAGTTTATACCATCAAATAGTGGAGGTCTATCAATTAATTGTCCCTCACTCATAGAACATCCCACTTGGGTTGTCATGATCTTTAACTCTTGATTGTGAGATCAATGAGTACTATTAGAGCACCTTGCTCTGATACCACTTGTTGCCCAAGGTGACAAGCCAAGAGGGGGGGGGGGGGGGGTGAATTGGTTTCTTCTAAATTTTTGGTGTTTAAAAAGGACTTTCTTAATTAAGTGCGGTGGATGCTTCCTTAAACTGTTTGAATGATTTAAACTAGTGCAAAGATAGAAGATGATGCAAGAATAAACGTAAGCACAAGCACAACACAAACACAACAATATATAGTGGTTCGGTGCTCTCCTTAGCACCTACGTCCACTCCCCAAGCGTCCCCTTGGAAATTCACTATAATCCCGCGGATTACAGTTGGATTGTTTTCCGGGCTCACAATCCAAAAACCTTTGTTGGTTTTACGGGTTCACCAACGAACCTATACACTTTGGTTTTCCGGGTTCACCAAAAACCTTTGTTGGTTTTGCGGGCTCACCAACTAACCTTTACACTTTGGTTTTCCGGGTTCACCAAAAACCTTTGTTGGTTTTGCGGGCTCACCAACGAACCTTTACAAAGTGTTTAATAAACAAAAGGAAAGATTCAAACTCCTAAATGAGCATATGAAACAATATAAGCTACAAGAAAGAGTTAGAAAGTATTTATCGCTTTGAAGTCGCTTTGCTCTTCTTTGTCAAGGATGCTTCACTCTTTAAGGGGGATGGAGCTCTTGATGCCTCTTTGAATCTGCTCAATCCCTTTCTTTGATTCTTGAATGAAGCTCTTGATGAAGAAGATTAGGGCACTTTTGTATTCTTGGGTACTCTTTGATATTCCACACAAAAGTTGTTCTCTCTGATGAATAGTGCCCCTTTAAATAGCTTCCCACCTTCTTAGGACAAGTCCCAATGGTTAGATTTGAAAAACTAGCCGTTACTCACCTTGGGAAGGACAAAAAGTACAGTTGCAGAACTAGCCGTTACTGTTCAGCCCGTGTTTGGGTCGGCTCAACCTGTCCTTGGGTCGACCCAACTTTGCCTTGGGTCGACTCAAACATTCCTTGGGTCGACCCTCTCAGAAACCACAGAAACTTCAATTTCAGCCTTCCTTCCCATGGGTCGACCTAACCATTCTTTGGGTCGACTCAAAGTCCACTTGGGTCGACTCAACTTCTTCTTGGGTCGACCCTCTCAGTAATTCCAGAGAACCATTTTCTGTCTGTCTTTCTGTCTTGCCTTTGGGTCGACCCTCTCAGGGTTTGGGTCGACTCAAGCTTGGGTCGACTCAACCACTGTTTGGGTCGACCCTCTCAGTAAATCCAGAGAGCATTCTTCAGTTGTGTTTTTGAGGTTCTTCAAGGTTGGGTCGACTCATTCTTACCTTGGGTCGACCCAACTCACTGTTCATTTGTGCCATTTGTGCAGGAGTGTGCCAAATGATTTCTTGATGTGCCGGGGTCGACCCAATCAACCTTTGGGTCGACTCAATCCACACTTTGCTGCATTCTCAAGGTTAGATTCATTCAAATGAACAAGGTCATGTATCTATTTTCAATTAACCAAATATACTGAGAGTAATGAACTTATAAATGAAGTATCAATTTAACTATTAGCATACTCTAGATAATTGCTTGTTAATCATCAAAATAACACTATCATTCTCATTCTCCCTCAGTTTGAGAGAAGCTTGTGATAGCACGTCTAAACTGGTTCGTTCTTCCTATGGGAAAGTATTTTTTTAAGAATTCTTGTTGCATTTGACCCCAGGAATGAATCGAGTTGGCTTCTAAAGAATTCAACCATTGCTTGGCTCTATCTTTAAGGGAGAAGGGGAATAATCTAAGTTTCAGAGCATCATCAGTGAAATTCTGAATCTTGACAGTGGTGCAAATCTCAAGGAATTCATCTAGGTGTTTATATGGATCTTCATTGGTGAGCCCATAAAAAGATGGAAGCATTTGGATCACACTAGACTTTATTTCATATTTTACAGCTGCTACCTCAGGTAATCGAATGCAAGATGGGGAAGTGTAAATAGTGGGAGTAAAGTATTCCCTCAGGAGTTTGGGTTGTTCTTCAGCCATCTTAAGAGGTGGGGATGATCCTAATGTTTTGATCTTAGCTCGAATGTTCCTAAGGGTTTGTTCTATTTCAGGGTCAAAAGGTAATAGATTTTGTACTCTAGAACGACTATCGTGCATACACTAGTACTCGATTAATCAAGCATGCAATAAAAGAGAAAAGCATATCAATCCTAGTCTTTGTCCTAAAATCACTAGACAGCTCCTAACTGGTTTGAAGAGGGCACCTAAGCCTCCAATCCGGTCTAATGAACCGAGTTGACCAGGTAAGCTCCCAGGTAAGTGGAGGGGTCACGATGCGTTCGCAAAGGTCCCACTTAAAACCCACTTGCCTCGAACAGATGAACTGTCTCCCTTATAGGGACAAAGCTTGCCTAGACATCAACTAAGCCACAGAGCGAAATTGGTGCAACCTTCGGTGATCTTCGTCCTATTGAGCTCGAATGTCTCTAGGGGCCAACGTCTAATTGATTTTAATTAAAGATGACACTATGTGAGATTGAGTTCACCTAAGTTGGGCAAGAGTCCGGTGATGAAATCCGGCTCTTATCTTGTTGGGGTGATTGCCCTTACTATGTGCAAATTGATTTGTGTATGTGTATCAAGCATGCATTCACAATTTTGCTATAATTAAAATCAAACAATCACCACAAAATTTCAAGCCAATAATTAATTTAAATAAGAAAAGTTTAGAGGTTACCAAAGGGAATTTCTCCAGCAATTTAATTTTTTTTTAAAACCTCTACAGCATTTCTTTTCCAGCAGTTCTCCTTTTGATCATCCCAAATTTTTTTTTTCCTCGATTCCTGATAAAAAAAATAAATAAATAAATAAAAATTAGTAAGGGAGAAAAAGAAGATAAGAAAAGTAACAATAATAGAAATTTTTTTTTTACAATTTTTTTTAATTTTTAAATAATTTTTTTTAATAAGAAAAATAACTATGCTAGCAATCTCCGGCAACGGCGCCAAAAATTGATTGGTTCTTTCAATTTCGAAAATAAACCACGCAATAGCACGTATCCTGTAGGATAGTGATTACGGGTGTCGGTCCACAGGGATTGGAGACAAGTTATTTTTCTTTTAAAAATAAATCAAGAAGAAGAGTTTGCTAACTTAATTATACTGAATTAATCTATGAGTGCAAATTGGAGTTTATCAGAGTAGAGGGATCTAGGGTTTGGAATCCACCGCATAGCATTGCATTAGGGGTTGTGTTCTTAATTTTGATCTTTTGGAGAGGCATGCAAATTGGCTACAAGCTTTTTAAAATAAAAACATAAAGAGTTTTAGAAAGATCCATCTTCGGTATAGCATGAAGTGTCTACCTAAGTATGCTAATCTAGGGTGTAGCACATCTCATCTTCCTAGGCATGGATCATCTTAGACTACTTTAGCAAACATGAATAGTAAATGGCATGCTCAAGGTTTAAACATCATAAAATAATTTTTTATTGAGAATGAGAATTTAAACAAACTCCAAAAAGATTAAAAGAGTAAGAACTACAATGCCGTGTTACATTGCTAGGGCTTCATCCAGCCCTAGACTAGATGCTCAGCCGCGCATGGCTTCCGGACGGCCTTTCATCTTCATATAAAAATCTTCCGCTACCGCTGTTCCCAAAATACCCAAAATATTCTCTCCCCCCTCCTTTTCTTTTCTTTTCTTTTCTCCCGAACAGAGCATCTCTCCCCAAAACCGAGCGCCCCCTGTTTTCTTTCGAACCCAGCTCCCCCCAGCCGATGGCCACCCTCCTCCTTTTATAGCTGTCCGGAGTGCTCATTTGGGAAGGGAGAAGAGATCACGGGTGGCTGATTCCGAGGCGTGATACCGGAGGGCAGATCGCGGACGAAGACATTGAGAAATGGGAGGCTGGGTTGTGGGCTGTAGATCCGTGGAGCGGCTGGGTCTCGGCGTGATCCGTGGAGCGGTTGGGGCGCAATGCTGGGAGGAGCGGAAGAAGAAGGTGGCCGGATCCATGGCCTGATACGCTGGGAGAATGGCTGGATCTCGGGTGACGACGTGGACGGCGCTAGAGACGGATGCCGACGACTGGGATCGCGGAGGAGTGGTCGCTGGCTGCACCGGCGGATGGCAGAATACTCGGGGATGAAGACGATGCCATGAATCTCGGTTGCTGGGAGGGGCTGATCGGAGGATCGATGGGAGGACGCCATGGACGGCCGTGATGCGCTGCGGGAGGAAGAAGATAAACAGTGGATTCCCAATTTTTTTTATTTTTTATTTTTTATTTATTTATTATGTATTATTTATTTTTTTCTCTATCACTGTTCACATGAACAGTGTTTTCATGAACACTGTTCATATGAACAGTGTTTTCGGTATTTTGTTTTATTTATTTATTTATTTATTTTTAACATTGTTCTTATGAACAGTGTTTGAACTGGACACTGTTCATATGAACAGTGAATCGTGAATATTTAGTTATTATTATTATTATTATAAATTTTATATGAAGGCAGATAACGAATTGGTTGGGAATTGACTTTGGGTTTGAGGTGGGTTATGATGGTTGACTTGTCCTTGAGCCCATTGTCATTTAAATTTAATTCTTGCTAAGCTGCTTCAGATCGAACTCGACCAGACACGACTAAAAACCGGACCGTGACCTAATAAAAAGGGTTAATCAAACCTTTGCCCCATACATAATTAATTATAACTTTCGGTCGAATCAGGACCAAAACCCATTTAATTATAACCTTAGCTTGATTACAACTCCATCAGGTTACCAAATCGGGTCAACACAATCTTCTCCTTATATGTTTTCATGAAAGATTATAACCAGGAGAGAGACAAGTTTAGAGTCTGTTTTGAGAAAAGAATTATTTACCTCTTACCATATTTTAAATTCATTTCCATGTTTATTTAATTTTATGGTAAAATATATATTTATCAGTTTAAAAACATTGATAAGTGCTATGGAAAGATAAGTAAATTATAGATTATTAAGCACTTATCAATGGGTACCTGCATGGGTACATGCAAATATGCATGCTCATGCGCGCGCGCGCGCAGAGAGAGAGAGAGAGAGAGAGAGAGAGGACTTATTGGCCTTTCATTTGTGAAGGATCTCATACTTCCTTTGGAAATTTCTCAAACTTCTGTGATAGTTATTTTATGTTCAACTTCTTTGGATAGTTTCTTTCATCAACAATTTTCAATTGTTGATAGTTGTTGCCAGATTTCTTCATGAATAACTTGCTGGTTAATTTTAGACACATCTTACCTTCAACTTTCCTACACCAGTTCTTGTATAAGTGATAGACAACCATTCCAATATTTCTAAAGTTTAATTTATGCATTAATCAATCAGTACTTGATCGATTTGTCATTTTGGTCATTATTTGAAGGGTTTTAGCATGTTATAATGCGCAGCGGAAGTTAGGGATTTTAAAAATTTCTTAATAAAGTCCCTATGCATGAAACCCTTTTAAGCCTAGATCACCTTAATTATTACAATCAAATGATATAAAATAAATGCAGAATTAGTAGAATACCTCAAATGCTAATCCAAAGTGTACAATCTCCATGAGGCGTCCAAGTGTCCGCCCTCCAATGGTGATCCACACGAAAACTTGATCAAGACTTTAGCTCCAAAGACTTTTGATTCTTAATGCAGAATTCTTCTAAAGAACTCTAATGGCTTGCTTTCCTTCCTTTCTATTTTCCTTTAGCCTTCTAAAATCACTTCTAATCCTTTTGTCCTAAAGAAGACCACCTTGTCTTGGCTTAGGACATATTAGAAGCAATGCTAGAAAGAAAGAAACTAATGTAAGAAAGAAAGAAAAGAGGAGTGGGGTGGAATTGGAATGATGAAACCCATGGAGTGCTAACCTATTTATAATAGGTGTAGGGATGCATCTCCAAGGGATGCATCCCATCCACACATCCTCTCATGAAAGGGCATCATCTAAAGGGCCATATCAAATAAGAGGAGGTGCAGATCAAGTGAGGAGGTGTATCAAATGATATGTCCTTTCATGTGGTGTCATATTTTGACCAAGTCAACATCACATGCTAATCACATGTCCATCACGCCTCACCTCTTGATCTTTCATGATGATGATCCAAGGGCTCCAATGCAAGGCGCCATTCACTTGACCCATTATGTCTTCATCCAATAGTGGGATTAAGATCCAATGGTCAATTATGGTAGCCATCCTCTAACCCAATCCAATTAGGTTAAACAAATTCTCCATTATGTCTTCATCCAACGGTAGATCAAGATCTAACGGTCTAGATTGAATGATTTATTAAATCTAATCCAATTAGACTCAAACCAACCCAATTAGGTGCCAACTCTTGGCTAACCCATATTAGAATATGATCTAATCAAATTAGATCAATTAAGAATCAGATTCGAATCCAATTCGAATCAGATTCGAATCCAATTCGAATCAGATTCGAATCCAATTCGAACTAGGAGCTAAGGTTTGCAACACCTGCTAGGATGTTTATCTTGCAAACATGATCTAATCTAATTAGACCCTTGATAAGTTTTCTTGTGTGTGACCCATTGGGTTCCATACTTAGCCAGCAATAGGTGTGAGTGTGAGTTGACCCAACTTGATTAGAACTCTTCTAATCGATTTAAGTCCAAACTGCGCGAATCCGAACTTAACAATTAGAATCCTTTCTAATTGGTGATCGAATTAAACTCTTTAATTTGATCAAACCTATAAAACAAGATTGACGCCTAGCAACGTGTCATGTCTACCCGGAAAATATGAAATTTGGTAGAAATACCAAAAATACCCTTCAGTAGCAAGTTACCATGCAATTCAATCCTTTAATCAAACTGCATCCCAAATATGTATATGAGTATGAATATATATCAAACTCAATTTCATATTCATATTTTTCTCAATCTTTTAATGATAATTCAAATAATGAAACATTAGAAACTCTTTCTAATTTTCATTCTGCTTTGATCAAAGGCTTCCTGAATTATCATATGATTAGAATAAATAGGATGCTATCTTCTCTTACTAGAAGTGATTAATTCCTTGTTGACCTACTCATAATCTTCGTACACAATTCACCATATCCAGAAGACCTCGTACATAACTTATTGTCATGAATGAGTGTAAACCAAAATATGGGTTCATGTGCACAAGATACCATGGTGATCTCAGGTCATAGGATCAGTTGCACAACTCCCACTAAGAGAATCATCTTTTGACATGTAAGTAAGACTTCATAAGATTTCTCTTTGTAGGTCAATTCAGTAAACTCATTCTTCTAATGAGCACCCACATCTTTGTATTAGTGTCTCCACACAAATGATTGTGAAATCAATCATCCTCTGCATCGAGCATACATAAGACATGCCAGTCTTTCCGGTAATCATTGATCCCCGACTCAATGTACCAATGACTGGAAATATTTAAGATTAGGATTTTAGGATTTTAAGTCTCACTAGTATGATCTCATCATAGTCTTAAAACCATTGCCCTAATCTAAGGAGTTTATCATAAATATAAGCAACAGCATATGATAAAACATAACGCCTTTATTCATATTTAAATATCATGTACATGATTTGGACAAATCAAAAGAAAAAACCTTTCGCAATACATATTGCGATTGGCTTGTAGGGTATCTACTCTTTCAATCTCCCACTTGCACTAAAGCCAATCGCTCTTATATTTTATCCCCATACAATCGAGGTGGCGATCGAACTGCTGTTGTGGTAGAGCTTTAGTGAACGGGTCTGCTAAGTTGTTCTTTGTGTCTACTCGTTCAATGACTATGTCTTGTCTCTCGACGATCTGTCGAACGAGGTGGAAGCGTCTTAGAATGTGCTTGAATTTGTGATGAGATCTTGGTTCCTTTGCTTGAGCAACAGCTCCAGTGTTGTCACAATAAACTGAAACTGGTCCAGCAATCTCAGGAGCTACTCCCAACTCAGCGATGAACTTCTTCATCCAGACAGCTTCCTTAGCGGCTTCACTTACAGCGATGTATTCTGCCTCAGTAGTTGAGTCAGCTATAGTTTGCTGCTTGGAACTCTTCCAGCTCACTGCACCACCATTTAGGGTAAATAGGGTAAAGACATACCCTGAAGTGGACTTGCTATCATCTGGATCTGATTGAAAACTAGAATCAGAAAATCCTTCTAGTTTCAACTCAGATCCTCCATAAACTAAAAAAATATCTTTAGTCCTTCTTAAGTACTTAAGAATATTTTTCACAGCTATCCAATGATTTTCTCCTGGATCAGCCTGGAATCTGCTTGTTATGCCTAAGGCATAAGCAACATCAGATCTAGTACATAGCATAGCATACATAATTGATCCTACTGCCGAAGCATAGGAAATAGAATTCATTCTATTTCTCTCTTCAGATGTCTTAGGAGACATCTTCTTAGAGAGACGTATGCCATGACTTATAGGTAAGTAACCTCTTTTACTTCCTTCCATGCTGAATCTTTTCAGCACACGATCTATGTACTTAGACTGGGACAAGCCTAGCATCCTTTTAGATCTATCCCTATAGATCTTTATACCAAGTATATAGGATGCTTCTCCCAAGTCTTTCATGGAAAAGCTTTTTGATAGCCAAGTCTTGACCGATTGTAACATTGGAATATCATTTCCAATGATTAGTATGTCATCTACATACAATATTAAGAAGACAACGACACTCCCACTAGTCTTCTTGTACACACATGGTTCATCCACATTTTTGATAAAACCAAACTCTTTGATTGTTGTATCAAAACGGATGTTCCAACTCCTCGATGCTTGCTTTAATCCATAAATGGATCTCTTAAGCTTGCAAACTTGATTTGCTCTCCCACTTGAGAGAAATCCTTCTGGCTGTGTCATGTAAACCTCTTCCTCAAGATAACCATTAAGGAAGGCGGTTTTGACATCCATCTGCCAAATTTCATGATCATAGTATGCAGCTATTGCAAGCAAAATCCGAATAGATTTAATCATGGCAACTGGTGAAAAAGTTTCATCATAGTCAATTCCTTGCTTTTGCCTGAAACCTTTTGCCACCAATCTAGTCTTGTAGGTTTCTACTTGGCCATCTGCTCCAATCTTCTTCTTATAGACCCATTTGCAACCTATAGAGTTTACATCTTCTGGTGCATCAACCAAAGTCCATACTTGGTTGGTATACATAGAGTCTATTTCGGATTTCATAGCTTCTAACCATTTGTTAGAGTCATTACTCATGATAGCTTCCGAATAGGTCAGAGGATCATCATTTTCGACGATGTGGGCTGTTGCCCAAGGTGACAAGCCAAGAGGGGGCGTGAATTGGTTCCTTTTAATTTTAACTATCTTACTTGTGTTAAATGATGAGTTAGTGAACTTAAACAAATCACAATACAAACAACAAGAAGTATAGTGGTTCGGTGCTCTCCTTAGCACCTACGTCCACTCCCCAAGCGACCCCTTGGGAATTCACTATAATCCCGCGGATTACAGTTGGATTGTTTTCCGGGCTCACAATCCAAAAACCTTTACACTTTGGTTTTCCGGGATCACCAAAAATCTATGTTGGTTTTACGGGCTCACCAACGAACCTTCACAATTGGTTTTACGGGTTCACCAACAACCTACGTTGGTTTTACGGGCTTACCAACAACCTACGTTGGTTTTACGGGTTTACCAACAACCTATGTTGGTTTTACGGGCTTACCAACAACCTACGTTGGTTTTACGGGCTTGCCAACAACCTACAATGTTGGTTTTACGGGCTTACCAACGACCTATGTTGGTTTTACGGGCTCACCAACGAACCTTTACAATTGGTTTTCCGGGTTCACCAATCAACCTATTCCGTTGGTTTTGCGGGCTAACCAACCAACCTTTACAAGTAGTTTAACATACAAAGGAAGAAGATTTAAACTCCTAGATGAGCAAATATAACAATATAATCTACAAAAAAGAGTTTAGAGAATATTTATCGCTTGATGTGACTTCTCTCTTCTTTGTCAAGGATGCTTCACTCTTCAAGGGTGGATGGAGCTCTTGATGACTCTTTGAATCTGCTCAACCACTTTCTTTTGATTCTTGAATGAAGCACTTGGATGAAGCTTGCCTTGCTAGGGTTCTCTCTTGAATGCACTTGATGTATTTTTCCAAAGCTTGCTTCCTCTGATGAATACTCCCTCTTAAATACTTCTCCAACCTCCAAATAGTCCTTCCTGATCGTTGGATTGAAGAAACTAGCCGTTTATAGCCGTTGGGAGTCCAAAAAGCACTTCTGCACAACTAGCCGTTATGCTTCTGCCCGTGCTTGGGTCGGCTCAACCTGTCCTTGGGTCGACCCAACTTTCACTTGGGTCGACTCAAACATTCCTTGGGTCGACCCTCTCAGAGTCCACAGAAACTTGAAATTCAGCCTTCCTTCACTTGGGTCGACCCAACCTTTCTTTGGGTCGACTCAAGGTTCAGTTGGGTCGACTCAACTTCTTCTTGGGTCGACCCTAACAGGGTTTCCAGAGAACCTTTTCTGTCTTGCCTTTGGGTCGACCCTCTCAGGGTTTGGGTCGACTCAAGCTTGGGTCGACTCAACTATATCTTGGGTCGACCCTCTCAGTAAATCCAGAGAACCATTTTCTATCTTCTGTTTGAGGATCTTGATGTTTGGGTCGACTCATGCTTTCCTTGGGTCGACCCAACTTACTGTTCATTTGTGCCATATTTGCAGAGGTGTGCCAAATGTTTTCTTGATGTGCCGGGGTCGACCCAATTTATCCTTTGGGTCGACTCAATCCACACTTTGCTGCATCTCAAGGTTAGATTCATTCAAATGAACAATGAAATGTATCTATATCAATTAATACAAAATATACTGAGAGTAATAAACTTATAAATGAAGTATCGATTTAACTTATAACATACTCTAGATAATTGCTTGTTAATCATCAAAATAACACTATCATCCTCAATCTCCCCCTTTTTGATGATTACAAAATAAAGAGTATGAGCCTATTGATACTTATCTTAAATTCAGTTTTTGAAAGGGTTTAACTTGCTGAATTTCAGCTTTACATATATAAGAGTGAAGTCTCCCCCTATATCATTTAAATGTTGCCAATTTGACTTTTTGTGTTACTCCCCCTTTCATTTATAATTCATTAAAGATGAAACTCCAAAAATTTGAGATAAAACAAGAGTTTCAGGTTATGTATCGAGGTGTGAAAGGTGCGTGCCAAATTCTGAATTTATGTGTGCCAAATTCTGAAATTTGATATAAATTGTTGAGTTGAACATTTTCATTGTTGCAAATTGCTCCCCCTTGGATGTATATGCTTTCCTATATGATTTTCAATTTGTTTTATAAATTATTTTACTTTCTTTCTTTACTTCTCCCCTTATTACTCTTTCTTTACTTCTCCCCCTTTTTGTTACTCTATTTACTTTTATCTTTACTTCTCCCCTATTTACTCTTTCTTTACTTCTCCCTCTTTTTGTTATCATCAAATAGGTACATGAGAAAAGATGCAATAAATAACAACCATTCAAACTTCATTGATCAAAATAGGAACATTTGAGTACATTCATGTCCAAAAACAAAAACAAATACAATGTTCCTCAATCAAGATTCAAAATACATGATCAACACAAAATACATGTGAGAACTAGATACATATCCTAGGCTCTAAACAAGATCGTGAGACTCTCCCGGATCGCTTGGCTGCGGCTCTCTTGGGTCCCATTTCTCCAAGATCTTGAAGTAATCTACTGTTTGGAGATGATTGGAGAAGATGTGAGAGTGGAGAATAGGATTTTCGGAAGAGGACAAAGGGAAAATAGTGCCCTAGAAGCTCACGGGTCCCCCTTTTAACAGTAGGGTCCCGACGTTGGGTCGACTCAAGAATTTTCTTGGATCGACTCAACGTTGGGTCGACCCTATTCTGGGTTGGGTCGACCCAAGTTCAGAAATTTTTCCTTTCTCTTCCTTTTCGCTTCAAATAATTTTCCTTGCTTTCAATCCTTACAAATTCTTTCTGGGATAATGATACATGAGTAAGGAATCTATAGATTACAAGTTTGACTCATGTTTCATGGGTTTTTAGAAATGGGAGGAATGTATCATGAGACTGCTTGCTCCCTTTTATATCTCTTCAATAAAAAGGATCACATATGCCTAATTTCCTCCTTAGCGTGCAGACTCTATCTTCACTCAAGAGTTTTGGGAATATGTGAGCTAATTATTTTTCAGTACATATATGCTCAATACATATGTTTCCATTTTGCACATGATCCCTAATAAAATGATATCTCATTTCTATGTGTTTGGCTTTAGAAATGAGACATTTAAGATGTGAGCTAAAAGAAATCTCTAAATGTAGATTCCAAAGATATTTTTTTTTTTTCAAATCAAGTGTAGATGGAATCTTTTTCAAGTTATTTCAAGGAGTATTAAGAATAATATTCAAAGAATAAGTTATTTCAAGCAATCTAATTAATTTTCAGAGTATAGTATAAGAGCAAATAAAGATCAAAACTTATATACTCGAAAAACATAAGATTATGTTGAATCCTTAATTCTTAATGACTTCAAAGTTCTTTCACGATATAAAAGTATTGGGGCATAGATACCAAAACATGAATTTATGTATAGGATACATAAGATTCAAGACTTTGAAAGTTCTTTTAGAGCTCTCTTAAAAACTTTCTTTTACTCCTTTAAAGATCATAGCATCAAAATCAATTAAAATGAATTGGCTCAGGATTGAAACACTAAAGTGCAAGCCAATAAGAACTCATAAGTAGATTTCAAGATAAATTTTCGAAACTAAGACAGATGGAATCCTTTTCAATTAAATTTTCAGAAATAAATGATTTACCGATGAATACAGATGGAAATCCAACTTTCAAAAGATATTCAATGAAGCACAAAGTTTAGTACCACTTTACATTTAGTATTCTTTGTCTCATCTTTAGATGCGAATTTATACGATTAAGTTCTATATGATCTCTCACTCTGAAATTTTCTTTCTTCCCCTTAATTAATCATTCCATTTGAGAGTTTAGAGTTTGAAGATAATTTTCAATAAAGAGATTGAGTATTTAAAGCTCCCCCTCAAAAGATGCATTTTCTTTCAAACCTTTTTTTTTTGTTCTTCTATAATATCAAGAATGTAGAGTGATCTAGAATTTTCAAAATTTATAGCAATCACTCTTTTTAATCTTTCAAGAATAAATTATATTTCTTCTTATTTTTTTTTTTGAATATGTATGGAAATATTAATCAGAAAACAATTCTTTTGAAGCTCAAATTTCTTTCAAAAGTAATTACATTTTCTTTCCTATAAGAATTATTGAAGTGAGTTGAAATATTCTAAGCTTTAGGATCATTAACTCTCTTCTTAAAAATAGCTTTTCTTTTTAATGATAGAAGCATTTAATTATGTAGGAGTGTATATTCAAAATATTAATTTCTTAGTCATAGTTTTTCAGCAATGTATATATGAAGCACCATAAATCTTTTTAATATCAAAATAATATCATATGTTTAGAACCATTTATTTGCAATCAAGATCATTGAAAAACACATCATTTAGACCAATTTCAGTACACTTATAAGATAAAAAATGATATGTTTCATATGCGTATCGGAGCAAACAATCAAGGTATCCAAAGTAATTCTATTTTTCTTAAACCGTAGTTTTCATCTAGAAATCATATTGAGTTATTCCCCAAAATGATGCAATCATTGAAGCATATAATGAAAGTTACAAAAATACGACAGTAGAAATATTTTGAATTAACTTTAAGCCTTCATTACAAAATCAGATTCTGAATTTCATAAAAATTTTCAAAGAAGCTTTCAAGATTATAATTTGAGATATGCATCTTCTACGTTGTAGCTCATCTTAAATTAATAAGATTGAAAACACATATTTCAAAAATATTAGAGCACATCCAGAATCTTTGTAATTCATATTGAATTTTGGTACAAATTGGAGGACATTATGTATTAATGTTAGGCAAATTAAAAGATAAATTAGCATCAATATATTCTGCCTAATTTGCAAATTCGGATTATTCTTTTCTTTTATTTTTCAGATGATATTTATTAAAATAGAAGTATCCTTTTCTTCTTCTTTTTATAATATATTCAACTTTCAGATTTCAAAGATGATCATGAACGACAAATCTAAAATTTCTTTCAAAAATATTTTTAGAAAAATTCTTATGTAATTTTTTTTTCAAACGTTCAAGCATTGGAACCAATTTAATAAGAAATTTTGTTTTTGATCAAGAGAGTACAAAAGAAATCCAAAATATCATTGATGAGTATAGAATACAAGTAAAAACAATTTTCATTAGGCTTTGGAACACAAGTTATTTCGAAGTCAAAGGTGAAGCAAAAACTTGTATACAAAGTTAAAGCCTATTCCAAATTATGAGCGTCATAAAAAGAAAAATAAATTTGCTGTTGGTAAAAATATGTTTCAATCAAATTATTCAAGCATGGAGCGTTTCAAACTGAATATTGAAAACATATAATTCAAAGTATGCAAAACATAACAAGCATGTCATGGATCAAAATCAATTCTTTTCAAATAAAATTTCCTTTATTTAAATACAATTTAGCACTGATTTTATCCTTAAGGTGTGTTTTCAAGTGATTGAAACTTCATTTGATTTTTTACAACCTTCTTATATATTTTCATTTATTTATCATTCATTCCCCAAATTTTTAATTTCTTTCTTTAACCATTCAATGAATATTTTGATTATCTTCATTTATTTTTCGGTTTTACTTTTCTATGCTCTATATTCTATTTGCTCCCTATCCGGTGGAGTTGGAAGGGGCACGAGGTACTACCACTAGCCTCCCTCTTGTGCCGTCCCTAATATGCCCAACACCGAATAGTTGGGTCAAATAGTGCCGGGTACTACCACTAGCCTTCCCATTGGCCCCATCCCTATGATGAGCAAAATAGAAAGGTTAAACCGTTTTCTTTAACAACAAGATATTCACTCCAACTCTTCCTATTTAAATATAATAAATTACGAATTTTATCCCTTCCAAAAGAATGCTCACACAAGTCTCACAAATATGCTGAATATATTATGCTTGCTCTGCTTTTTCTTAAAATTAAAGTATTTACTTAGCTTTTACTTCTTCCGAACAATGTTCATTTTCTTTTTCTTTATATCTCTCTCTTTTTGTTATTTTCAAGTAATTACATGAAAGAGCAGAATAATAAAAAAAATAATCTAATATGCTGCATATAAATATATATCATGTAAACAGCATTTCATTATGTCCAATAATTCATAGCTTATCACAAGTTATTTTGAATTAGAGATTTGAGGCATACACTTGTGTATTTCATGGTTATGCATTATACACGCAAGAGTATATTTCAATTTAGGCAAACCATGAAACAAATTTCAAAAGCATAAGTTAGTCAAAATATATGTAGACATGATATCAAGAAATTAGTAATTAAGGACTTTAATCATGCCACAATATGACTTTGCTCAACTGATTTATAAGAGAGATATATGAAATTACCGATTCATTCTGCATTCTTTAAGTCAAATACTTAATAGACTTCTCATGTATAAACTTTTGGCTGAAGAAAGTTCTCTCTTTTGTTTGCATATGAATGTTTATTGTACTTTACGTGGAGGTGTCCTTCAAGTTGAAATCTCTCATTTCTTGCTTATAGATCCTGCATCATTAGTAGAATCTTTTTCCTTTCTTGAAGGCAAGTCATTAGGTTGTCCAAGATACAAGAATATTCATACAACATATTTCATAACTATATGACTTGACATAAGATATGACAATGATTGAATTTGAGTCACTCTACTCAAGAGATTGCCTAAATATAAGCAAGCACAAGTCACTTGAACTAAAGAGATAATTTTATTAAATAATATGGTTCAAGGACACCCATGTGAGGCAATAGGAAGATTTATCAAAGTCAAACCAATTTCTTATTTTCAGAAGCAATTTAGCTTAGATTCTATTTGCTTAAGATAATTATCAATAAGATATACCAGTTAAGTTTTAATCAAATTATCTTAAATAGTTGTTTCTATCAAAATTCTGGTTATGATTCGGCTTTCAATACAAATAATCTTGTTTCAGAGAGATAGGCAATTTTCTTTTAGATTAATTAAGATTTTACATTTGACTTATGGGAGATGGTTCAAAGAAATTAATATTCATACTTTTAGAATATTTTTATGCTCAGATTAAACATGACGTGTTAACATTAATCAGTAGAATTTGAGATAATTTTATGTAAGGATATTAATCATTCAATCAAGGATACAATGATTATACTAAATGAAACACTTTAAAGATCAGATTTATTAATCTTAGATTTTTAGAATAGTCTTGAGAATTACTTATAAAGAAAAAACAATCCATTGTTATAAAACTTTTTAGTAGAATTCCCATTATGATCACGACACATTAATCATTTATGATTGAAACATATGATGCATACATGCGACTTATAGAGTAAATCATAATATATTTCAAATAATCACATAAGGAATGAGTGATATAATGATAAATTATACTCATACCTTCACAAATAATGAAATAAGATTTCATAAGTATTATGCTCAATAAAGTTTTAACATGAAGGTATGAAATCAGCATCAAGTGTTTATACTAGAGAGGAAATTTAGATTTTGTAAACTTGAAGAAGAAGGTTATATATATATATCCATTCATTGTTTTCTTATCATGATGCAAGCACTAGAAAGTTTCATGCTAAAATCGTTGAGATAAAATTTAACATATGAGGCATTTAAAAACTTTGATGCAGAGAGTATCGTAATTTCATAAAAAGATAATTTCAATACACGAAGTAGAATGTTAAACCTTATACTAGATTTAATGAATAAATTGAAACTTATCTTTAATTATGTGTCAACGCACCTATTTGTATGAAAATTTCATTTGTTCCATGGGTAGCTTGGCACATCTACATCTACACCCTCATATTTTCATTTTGGGTACCCAAGCTTGCTTGGATCCTTGAGGGTTAGTGCATATGGTTCCTTTTGGAATCCAAATCTGTTTAATCGTAATAACCACCATTTGATTTATTCGTATTAGAACCATAGGTAAAGTTGTTATGCCCATTCTTTTCATGTTTGAAATAAGTTATCTTATTTAATGGTTTGCTTGGTGAATTGATAATCTTTTTCTCTAGAGATTTATTGTTAGGTAAGGAAGTCGAGCCAAATTTTAATTTATCATAATCAACATGTTGGCTTTCAAACATCATTTTTAATCTTTCTGAACTTACAGTGAATTTGTTAATAAAAGATTTTAATTGGTTGATTTCTTCATTTAGGTTTTGATTTTCTTTAAGTAAATTCTGATTTTTTTGAATCAATTGTTCTGAATTTAACCTTAAGCTTTCATTTTCAGAATTTAGTTTGTCTTGTATTTCAGCAAAAGAATTTCTTTCTTTTGAAATTTTTAGATTTAGTTTCTTAGAATTTTTATTCTTCATAGCTAGTTTTCTACATTCACAATACAATTCATGAAAAGCATTTAATAATTCATCATAAAAAAATTCTTCTTGAAAATCATTTGATGTAAAAGTAGATTCAGATTGTACCTTATCTTCTTGTGCCATAAAGCACAAGTTAGTTACCCCTTGTATTTCTTTGGAGCTAGTATCATCATTGTTGCTCCTAACTTTTATTTTCTTGCTTGACTCTTCCTTGGTCAAGGCTTTCTTCCTTTTTATCTCTTTCTTACTTTCTTCTTGCTTCCTCTTCTTCTTTGTCTTTAGGAAGCTTTTGAATTTTTCGGTGTTTGGGTATGGATCCTTGTTTTCATCACCGAATTCTTCATTTGTTGTTCTTTCTTCCGGATTGGGAGATTCAACATCGTTTTCTGCAGGCTCACTGTTAGTATGTAATTGAAGCACATGTGAGCTAATCTGAATTTTGTCATAAATATTTTCTAAAGTATCCCAGATTTTCTTAGCAGATAAGCATGCAGAGATTTTATTAAATTCAGTTTCATGGATAGCACAATATAGTATGTTCATAGCATTAGCATTTAATTGTGCTAAGTCTTTTTCATTAATAGTGTGAGAGAGTGAGTGAGGGCCTCTAGTAATGATGTACCATAATTCATAGTCTAAAGCTTGAATGAATATCCTCATCCTAGCTTTCCAGTATGTGTAGTTTGTGCCATTAAATAGAGGTGGTCTATTTGTGGATTGTCCCTCACTCATAGAACATCCCACTTGGGTTGTCATGATCTTTAACTCTTGATTGTGAGATCAATGAGTACTATTAGAGCACCTCGCTCTGATACCACTTGTTGCCCAAGGTGACAAGCCAAGAGGGGGGGTGAATTGGTTTCTTTTAATTTTAACTATCTTACTTGTGTTAAATGATGAGTTAGTGAACTTAAACAAATCACAATACAAACAACAAGAAGTATAGTGGTTCGGTGCTCTCCTTAGCACCTACGTCCACTCCCCAAGCGACCCCTTGGGAATTCACTATAATCCCGCGGATTACAGTTGGATTGTTTTCCGGGCTCACAATCCAAAAACCTTTACACTTTGGTTTTCCGGGATCACCAAAAACCTATGTTGGTTTTACGGGCTCACCAACGAACCTTCATAATTGGTTTTACGGGTTCACCAACAACCTACGTTGGATTTACGGGCTTACCAACAACCTACGTTGGTTTTACGGGTTTACCAACAACCTATGTTGGTTTTACGGGCTTACCAACAACCTACGTTGGTTTTACGGGCTTACCAACAACCTACAATGTTGGTTTTACGGGCTTACCAACGACCTATGTTGGTTTTACGGGCTCACCAACGAACCTTTACAATTGGTTTTTCGGGTTCACCAATCAACCTATTCCGTTGGTTTTGCGGGCTAACCAACCAACCTTTACAAGTAGTTTAACATACAAAGGAAGAAGATTTAAACTCCTAGATGAGCAAATATAACAATATAATCTACAAAGAAGAGTTTAGAGAATATTTATCGCTTGATGTGACTTCTCTCTTCTTTGTCAAGGATGCTTCACTCTTCAAGGGTGGATGGAGCTCTTGATGACTCTTTGAATCTGCTCAACCACTTTCTTTTGATTCTTGAATGAAGCACTTGGATGAAGCTTGCCTTGCTAGGGTTCTCTCTTGAATGCACTTGATGTATTTTCCCAAAGCTTGCTTCCTCTGATGAATACTCCCTCTTAAATACTTCTCCAACCTCCAAATAGTCCTTCCTGATCGTTGGATTGAAGAAACTAGCCGTTTATAGCCGTTGGGAGTCCAAAAAGCACTTCTGCACAACTAGCCGTTATGCTTCTGTCCGTGCTTGGGTCGGCTCAACCTGTCCTTGGGTCGACCCAACTTTCACTTGGGTCGACTCAAACATTCCTTGGGTCGACCCTCTCAGAGTCCACAGAAACTTGAAATTCAGCCTTCCTTCACTTGGGTCGACCCAACCTTTCTTTGGGTCGACTCAAGGTTCAGTTGGGTCGACTCAACTTCTTCTTGGGTCGACCCTAACAGGGTTTCCAGAGAACCTTTTCTGTCTTCTATTCTGTCTTGCCTTTGGGTCGACCCTCTCAGGGTTTGGGTCGACTCAAGCTTGGGTCGACTCAACTATATCTTGGGTCGACCCTCTCAATAAATCCAGAGAACCATTTTCTGTCTTCTGTTTGAGGATCTTGATGTTTGGGTCGACTCATGCTTTCCTTGGGTCGACCCAACTCACTGTTCATTTGTGCCATATTTGCAGAGGTGTGCCAAATATTTTCTTGATGTGCCGGGGTCGACCCAATTTATCCTTTGGGTCGACTCAATCCACACTTTGCTGCATCTCAAGGTTAGATTCATTCAAATGAACAATGAAATGTATCTATATCAATTAATACAAAATATACTGAGAGTAATAAACTTATAAATGAAGTATCGATTTAACTTATAACATACTCTAGATAATTGCTTGTTAATCATCAAAATAACACTATCATCCTCATGGGCTTCATCATTGTCAATGATAAACCCATACCTCTTAGGTGCATTTCGCACTCTATCTGACCTTTGGAGAGGAGATGTGTGTTGTGGTTGTACTTCATCAATGGGTACATCTGGTTGAAGAATTTCTTGTGTTTCTATTTGTAGGTCTTGAACTTCATTAAGTTCAATTCTTCTTTCACTGCCCTTTTCTAAGATAAACTCTTTTTCTAAGAAAGTGGCATGCCTACTAACAAATACCTTTTGTTCAGTAGGGTGATAGAAGAGATATCCAATACTTTCTTTGGAATAACCTATAAATGTACATTTATCTGATCTAGCACTTAGCTTATGTCCAAAATTTCTTTTGACATATGCTTGGCAGCCCCATATTTTAAAATATTTAAGATTGGGCTTTCTACCTCTCCATATCTCATATGGAGTATTAGATACAGATTTTGAAGGTATCCTGTTTAGCACATATGTAGCAGTTTCTAAGGCATAACCCCAGAAGAAAATAGGAAGATCTGTAAAGCACATCATGAACCTTACCATATCTAATAGAGTACGATTCCTCCGTTCAGCTACACCATTTAGTTGTGGCGTATACGGAGGTGTCCATTCAGAGAGAATGCCCTTTTTTTTTAAGATGATTTAAAAATTCACTAGAAAGGTATTCACCTCCTCGATCAGATCGAAGGATTTTAATACACTTTCCGGTTTGTTTTTCAACCATACTTTGATACTCTTTAAACTTATCAAAGGCTTCGGATTTATGTTTCATAAGATACACAAATCCGAACCTTGATAAATCATCAGTGAATGTGATGAAGTAAGAGTATCCACCTCTAGCTGGAGTTGTCATAGGACCACATACATCTGTATGTATAAGTCCTAATAACTCACTTGCCCTTTCTCCATGTCCAGTGAATGGAGACTTGGTCATTTTTCCCATAAGACAAGATTCACAAGTTCCTAATGATTCATAATCATAAGGATCAAAGAACTCTTCTTTGTATAACTTGTTGATTCTTGATTCACTTATGTGACCAAGTCGGCAATGCCAAAGGAGGGTATTATTCACTTCCTCTCTCTTTCTTTTATTGCTTTTATTAATATGAAAAACATTGTCATTAAGTAATAAAACTAGAAGACCATTTTCCATAATGCCATTGCAAAGATGCTTATTAGAAAAATAAATAGAGCAACCATTGCCCTTTCCATTAATTTCAAAACCTTTTTTTAACAACAAAGGAATGGAAATTACATTTCTAATAATTTTGGGCATATAATAACAATCTTCTAATTGTAGGAGCTTTTCCGAAGGCAATTCCAAGTTGTAGGTTCCAATAGCTTCAGCCTGGATGGACTCTCCTCCAGCGCCATACAGCTCGAAGTCACCTTTCTTCAAAATTTTAATTTTCTGTAGTCCATGCAAAGATTTGCAAATGTGAAAACCACAGCCGGTATCCAATACTCATGAATTTGAATTTGAAGAACTTAATGACAAGTTGGCATGTAACATAAACATACCTTTTGATGCAACTCTTGCATCGGTCTTCATACTTGCAAGAAAACTCTTGCAATTCCTTTTCCAGTGGCCAGCTTTGCCGCAATGAAAACAGGTACTTGATCCGGAGTTTTTCTTTCCTTTTTTCTTTTTGATGCTACTCTTGGGGTTCAATCGTTTTTTAGAACCCTTATTTCCCGATTTCCTCATAGAGGTGCTATTTATAAGAAGGAGTGGACCTTTATCCTTCTTAATATGCCCTTCAGCTGTTTTGAGCATATTTAACAGCTCGGGCAGGGAGGTGTTCAGCTTGTTCATGTGAAAGTTCACAACAAACTGAGAGAATGAATCAGGCAGTGATTGTAGGATCAAATCTTGACTGAGTTCACTATCCATAGCAAAACCTAATTGACTTAATCTGGTGATCAAGTCTATAACCATAAGAACATGGTTTTGCACTGGAGGTCCTTCATTCATTCTAGCACGGAACAACTGCTTAGATATCTCATACCTAGCAGTCCTACTTTGTTCTCCATACAACTCTTTTAAATTGAGAAGTATGGATTGAGTGTCCATGCCTTCATGTTGCCTCTGTAATTCATTGCTCATAGAGGCAAGTATGATACATTTGACAGTCACACTGTCATTTTTCCACATCTTATGTGTGGCAACCTCCTCTTTTGTAGCATCATCCCCTAGATCTCCAAGATCAGGGGTTTCAAGTATATAGAAAATTTTCTCCTGAGTGAGTACTATCTTTAAATTCCTCAACCAGTCCACATAGTTTGGTCCGGTCAACTTGTTGGCATCTAAGATGCCTCTTAGTGAAAGTGAAGAAGCCATTTAATAATTCTACATATGCAAGAACAAAACTATATAAGCAGACCAATCATGATGACATGTTTGCAACTAGATAAGAACTTTAATCTAATTTGTCTCCTACTAGGAGAAGAAAGCATATTCGAGTAATCCCCCAGAAGAAAAGGGAGAGAACAAAGGGGTTTCCAATTCCGAGTTAAAGAAAGAGTTGACTAAAGTGCCTTACCTTATGAGTTAAAGAAAGAGTTACAGGAATATTCCAGAGCCACCGCTCTGTAATAACGAGGTTTTCAAGCACGTTCACTATGCCCTCTTCAATTCCAAGGCACGGAAGAAATTTGACTTTGCTTTTTATCGAATATCATAACCCTCTCCTACGATAAACGTGAAAATATAATTTTTCTTAGTAGGGTTGAGATCCTAATTCATCATAAAAAGTCTTGTGTTTACACAACAAACTCTTATGAGTTCAAAGATAGGAAACTCTTTCCAATTGCATCTCATGCAATTCTCAACTTTATCTTGTCCTCTTAAAATACTTATTGCCTTGTGTTAGCACAGCAAACAATAATATTTTAGTTAAGTCAAACCCTTCATTTCCATATAGTCATATTCGAATAATATTGCCCTTGTGGTTGCACAACAATGCAATATATTAAAATATGCCATAAGCATCTTAATGCACCAAGACAGTATAACATCAGTCCCCATTGCAAGTCTTGTGTTAGCACAACAAACTAGCATGGATCTTGACATAATAATATCGAGGTATGAAGGAAGGCTATCAATAGTGTTATATCAATATTAAGCTTATCCATAATAGGCAATCAAATAATTGGCCATGTAAGCAGGTGGGAGGCTCCCCTTACTCAGAGAGTAAGGTCCTAATTAGAGAACCACCTTTAGTGCTTTCCTTAGACGCCAATTGGATCAATTGTTCTAATATGGGTTAGCCCAAAGTTTTTCAACACTATGACTTAATTTTTATTGAGGGCTTACTAGTCTCTAGCACATTCTTTAATTGTAACATATATTTAACATGTCTAAAATAGACTATTATGCATCATGGCTATCTCATAGCATGTATAAATCATAAGCAATTAATTAACATGCTTCAACATATTTTCATATGAAAAATTTCATATCATGATATTTTATTACATAACATATCATATATGAATCATACATTTCAGCATTTCTCTAAGCATATGACATTACTATCTCATAGTAAATTAATAATCATACATCATACATAATTATTTGATTGAACCAATTAAGGATGGCTCTGATACCACTGAAGGGTTTTAGCATGTTATAATGCGCAGCGGAAGCTAGGAATTTTAAAAAAATTTTAATAAAGTCCCTATGCATGAAACCCTTTTAAGCCTAGATCACCTTAATGATTACAATCAAATGATATAAAATAAATGCAGAATTAGTAGAATACCTCAAACGCTAATCCAAAGTGTACAATCTCCACGAGGCGTCCAAGTGTCCGCCCTCCAATGGTGATCCACACGAAAACTTGATCAAGACTTTAGCTCCAAAGACTTTTGATCCTTAATGCAGAATTCTTCTAAAGAACTCTAATGGCTTGCTTTCCTTCCTTTCTATTTTCTTTTAGCCTTCTAAAATTACTTCTAATCCTTTTGTCCTAAAGAAGACCACCTTGTCTTGGCTTAGGACACATTAGAAGCAATGCTAGAAAGAAAGAAACTAATGTAAGAAAGAAAGAAGAGAGGAGTGGGGTGGAATTGGAATGATGAAACCCATGGAGTGCTAACCTATTTATAATAGGTGTAGGGATGCATCTCCAAGGGATGCATCCCATCCACACATCCTCTCATGAAAGGGCATCATCTAAAGGGCCATATCAAATAAGAGAAGGTGCAGATCAAGTGAGGAGGTGTATCAAATGATATGTCCTTTCATGTGGTGCCATATTTTGACCAAGTCAACATCACATGCTAATCACATGTCCATCACGCCTCACCTCTTGATCTTTCATGATAATGATCCAAGGGCTCCAATGCAAGGCGCCATTCACTTGACCCATTATGTCTTCATCCAATGGTGGGATTAAGATCCAATGGTCAATTATGGTAGCCATCCTCTAACCCAATCCAATTAGGTTAAACCAACTCTCCATTATGTCTTCATCCAACGGTAGATCAAGATCTAACGGTCTAGATTGAATGATTTATTAAATCTAATCTAATTAGACTCAAACCAATCCAATTAGGTGCCAACTCTTGGCTAACCCATATTAGAATATGATCTAATCAAATTAGATCAATTAAGAATCAGATTCGAATCCAATTCGAATCAGATTCGAATCCAATTCGAATTAGGAGCTAAAGTTTGCAACACCTGCTAGGATGTTTATCTTGCAAACATGATCTAATCCAATTAGACCCTTGATAAGTTTTCTTGTGTGTGACCCATTGGGTTCCATACTTAGCCAGCAATAGGTGTGAGTGCGAGTTGATCCAACTTGATTAGAACTCTTCTAATCGATTTAAGTCCAAACTGCGCGAACCCAAACTTAACAATTAGAATCCTTTCTAATTGGTGATCGAATTAAACTCTTTAATTTGATCAAACCTATAAAACAAGATTGACGTCTAGCAACGTGTCATGTCTATCCGAAAAATATGGAATTTGGTAGAAATACCAAAAATACCCTTCAGTGGCAAGTTACCATGCAATTCAATCCTTTAATCAAACTGCATCCCAAATATGTATATGAGTATGAATATATGTCAAACTCAATTTCATATTCATATTTTTCTCAATCTTTTAATGATAATTCAAATAATGAAACATTAGAAACTCTTTCTAATTTTTATTCTGCTTTGATCAAAGGCTTCCTGAATTATTATATGATTAGAATAAATAGGATGCTATCTTCTCTTACTAGAAGTGATTAATTTCTTGTTGACCTACTCATAATCTTCGTACACAATTCATCATATCCAGAAGACCTCGTACATAACTTATTGTCATGAATGAGTGTAAACCAAAATATGGGTTCATGTGCACAAGATACCATGGTGATCTCATGTCATAGGATCAGTTGCACAACTCCCACTAAGAGAATCATCTTTTGACATGTAAGTAAGACTTCATAAGATTTCTCTTTGTAGGTCAATTTAGTGAACTCATTCTTCTAATGAGCACCCACATCTTTGTATTAGTGTCTCCACACAAATGATTGTGAGATCAATCATCCTCTGCATCGAGCATACATAAGACATGCCAGTCTTTCCGGTAATCATTGATCCCCGACTCAATGTACCAATGACTGGGAATATTTAAGATTAGGATTTTAGGATTTTAAGTCTCACTAGTATGATCTCATCATAGTCTTAAAACCATTACCCTAATCTAAGAAGTTTATCATAAATATAAGCAACAGCCTATGATAAAACATAACGCCTTTATTCATATTTAAATGTCATGTACATGATTTGGACAAATCAAAAGAAAAAATCTTTTGCAATACATATTGCGATTGGCTTGTAGGGCATCTACTCTTTCATTATTACGATTGGTCGATGATTAATTAAACCTAGATGTGAACAGGCTCTAAATCATAGATTGAAAACTAATATGAGATGAACAAATTAATCCAAAGCCAAATAGATCACCTACACCTTTTCATAAAGTTGATTTAATGGCAAATTTAGGTGTAATCTGAGAGCTGATTTGTGATAATTGACAAGTAAGGCATAACTTTTAAACTGAGGGGATGTGTTATATGCAATACAAACAATAGCATTATCCTACCACTCTTGCTTGATATAGTACCTATATTAGTACACACCAAAATAAATGAAAGAAAGTTATAGAGATATCTCTTCAAGTTTGGGCCATTTACAGTTAGACCCCAAGAGTTTAAAAAGTTTTAATTAGCCACCAAAATTTTATTTTCTTTTCAATGTGGCCCAACAATCTATCTTTGTTACAACTCATTATCATGTGATGGTCACATGATAACTAAATATTTATAAAATCTTAGAAATACCCTTTTCACTAATTTAGCAGGGAGTGCTTGTTTTGGTATAATTGAAGGGGAGGTGAAGGCGAGTCACATGACTCGCTTCTCCCTTCGTGCTTTTCTTTTCACCAAGTTTTTGTGCCCAATTGGACACAAAGAAAAGAATGAGACAAAGGATAATAGAGCAAGGGAAGAGAGTGGTTGATAGAGTGGGGGGAGAGAAAGGAAGATAGAGTGGAGGGAGAGAGAGAAACTTGGAGCATAATGGCTTCAAGCATGAACACCAGTCGTGGCTCCATCCAAAAATCCGAGCAAAACTCTATGGTCTATTGCAACTGTTGGTTGAAGGCTCCTTTGAAGACCTTATAGACCATGGCTAATCCTAGATAGACGTTCTAGTGGTTCTCCATATACGACGTAAGGAGCTTGCTAATTTTTGACTGATTTTCCATCTTTGATTTCACACTCATCTTCAATTTGCTAATGCATGGGAGAAGAGGATGTGAATTTTCTAGTGGCATGATCCTCCATTTCTCACCACATATGATAGAGATAACCAACAAGTTGATCCGAAAAAATAAGAATTTAGAGAGTGAGATCAGGTTTGCAGAGCAAGGAGAAAATGTTTGGGGTAGTGTCTACATTGTTCTTGGGTGCTCATAGAGGGGTGTGTTGGCACTGAAGTGGAGTGCTAAAAACTAGCACACTGAGGTTAGCATGAAGGGCTTCACTCCATAGATAAAGCAATCTAGAGAGGGACACGTAGAATGTAGTTAAACTTTTGGGGTCTTAGTGTATCTTTTTGAAACTTTGGCAGTGCAAATCTTTCTAATGTAAACTTTTGGTATCTCTTTGTAACTTATTAAGAAAGTAATGAATGGAATGCTTAGTATTAGGTGCTTGCTATGTCCTTGTATCTTATTTTTAGAGTCAAGACGGACATGTTATAACATTTCAGCTATCAATGAAAACAATTTACCAATACAACTCAAAATATCCCAACTTGCAAGCTACAATTGATACTTAAAAATACTGTTACAGCTGATACATCATATACTTGTACAGAACTAATTCAGCTGATACATGTTACAGCTGATACATGTTACAGCTGATACAATTGATATAGCTGATATAGTTGATAATATGATCCAGCTGATAATTTGATACTATAACTGTTACAACTAATTATGCCTATGCCATCACACATCCATGTCACATATGAAACAAATTTTCAAAACAAAACTAGCCAAAAGTATCACCAGTAACTTCATCCATTAAGCTCACAAATCAACTCCAAAAAAGGCATATACACTAAAAGTATAATCATATATATTGTGCCCACTGCTAAATTAGTCACTGTATCACCATATACAATGTATCCCCATATAATTATCACCACCAAATCATTCAATGTATACCATATAAGTATGACAAAAAAGGCACAATGTATACCAAATGTATGATAAGAAATCATGACAACAAGTTCTCCAAGAGGATCTTTGAGATGGCTGGCTGGAGGTGGAGTTTGAGGTTGCTGCACGTTCGATCTAACCTCTAGAGATTATTGCTACTTAGGCTGCTACCGAGGTTGTTGTTGGTAAAACTACTAATGAGGTTGCTGCTACTTAATATGGCTTGTTGTTGTTTAGGATGCTTGTGGGCTGCTACTGCTACTTAAGATGGCTTTTGGTTAGAGATGCTCGTATAATTGAACCAAGTGTGCTTCCTCCCATGCATGACTAGTTGGTACTAAGACATTTGATTAGTTGAGTTCTTTCGATCGGCGATGCTCGAGTTACTGAATTGAGCATGCTTCCTCTCGTCTGAGTGTATCTAAAGCTAGGATGATTGGTCGGTAGGATTCTTCTAAGCTTTGATGACTGGGTGATCGAATCGAGTGCTTTCCTTCTATCCAAGCCAAGCTAATGCTAGGACTTTTGGTCAGTAGGGTTCTTCTTAGTGATGATGCCTAGGTGGTCGAATCAACTGTGCTTCCTTCCATTCGTGCTTTGCAGGTTCTAGGACTTTTGATTAGTTGGGTTATTCTGATCGGCAACTCTCGGGTGATCGAACTGAGCGTACATCCGTCCACCCATGCCTAGTTGGTACTGGGACTTTTGATTGGTTGCGTTCTTCTAGTCGGCGATGCTTAAATGATTGATCTAAGTGTGCTTCCTCCCATCCGAGCCTAGCTACTGCTAGAACTTTTGATCGATTGAGTTCTTTTAGTTAGTAATGCTTGAGTGATGGAACCGAATGTACTTTCTCTCATTCGAGCATAGCTAGTTCTTACAGTTTCGATTTGCTGGGTTCTTCTAGGCATCCATTCCAAGGTGATTGAACCAAGCATGTTTCCTCCTATTCGAGCCTATTTTTCACTTAGTCTTCTTATTAGTTGGCTTCTTCTAGCTGGTACTAGAAGTTTTGATGGATTGGGTTCTTCTAGTGCTTGGGGAATCAAACTGAGAATGCTTTCTCTCATCCAAGCGTAGTTGGTACTATTTTTATTTAATTAAGTTCTTCTGATTGGCAACATTTGGATGATCAAACCTTGTGCACATTCTCCCATCTGAGCCTAGCTTATGCTAGGTCTTTGGATCGGTTGGGTTCTCCTAGTTAGCGATGCTCGAGTGATCAAACCGAGTGTGCTTTCTCCAATCCAAGCCTAGGTAGTGCTAGGACTTTTGATTGGCTGGTTTTCTCTAGGCAATGATGTCACGGTGATCAGACCGAGTGTGCTTCCTCACATTCAAGCCTAGTTTGTACTTAGACTTTTGATTGGTTATGGGCATCAACACTTAGGTTGTGATGCTTGAATGATTGGATGAGTGTGCTTCCTCTATTTCAAGCCTAGTTTGTACTTGAATTTTTGATCGTTTGGGTTCTTCTAGGCAGTGATGCCCAATTGATCAAATCGAGAGTGCTTTCTCTCATCCGAGACTAGTTAGCACTAGGATTTTTTATGGGTTGGGGACTTCTAGGTGGCGATGCCCAGGTGATCAACCCGATAGGTGATCGACCCGATCATGTATGCTTCCATCCGAGCCTAGTTGGTTCTAGAACTTTTGATAGGTTGGGTTCTCCTAGGCGGCAATGTCCAAGTAACCAAATCGAGCATGTTTTCTCCTATTCAAGCCTAGATGATATCAGGTATTTTTATCCATTGGGTTTTTTTGGTCGGCAACACTTAGATGATCGAACCTAGCATGCTTCTTTCCATCCAAGCCTAGATGGTGCTAGAACTTTTGATTGGTTGGATTTTTCTATGCAGTGATGCCCTGATGATTGAACCAAGTGCTCTTTCTTCCATCCAAGCTTAGTTGGTACTAAGATTTTTGATCAGTTGGATTCTTCTAAATGGTGATGCTCGAGTGATCAATCTAAGCGTGCATCCTCCTATTCAAGCTTAGTTGGCATTAGGTGTTTTGATCAGTTGGGTTCTTTTGCTCGGCAATGCTCGAGTAATGGAACTTAGTGCGCTTGTACCTATACGAGCCTAGATGGTGCAAGGACTTTTGATCCGTTGGATTCTTCTAGATGGCGATGCTTGGGTAATCGAACTATCACGCTTCCTCCTATTCAAACCTAGTTGGTACTAAAACTTTTGATTTGTCGGGCTCTTCAGGACGTCGATGCCCAGATGTCAAACCAAGCACACTTTCTCCCTTCTGAGCCTTGTTCATACTAGAACTTTTGATTGGTTGGGTTCCTTTGGTTGGCAATGCCCAGAAGATCAAACTGAGTGTACTTCTTCTAACCCGAGCCTAGTTGATACTAGAACTTTTGACTGGTTAGATTCTTCTGGTCGGTGATGCTTACGTGATTAAACCAAATGTTTTTTCTTCAATCCAAGCCAAGCTAGTGCTATGACTTTTGATTTGTTGGGTTCTTGGAGTACTAAAGGTTTTGTGTACGAAGTAAAACTCAATCCCTATCTAACATAAGTTTGGAGATGATTCTACAAGATCTTATGGAGCTCTGTGGTTAAGTAGTCAATGCCAAGATGAGTGAAGTCAACCCCTGGAAGACCATTGGGTCGACCAGAGGAGGATTAAATTTTAAGGTCTCAAGGGTCAACCAAAGGACCAGCAAAGTTGACCCAAGGACAAGTGGAGTTGACCCAAGGACTAGTGGAGTCGAGCCAAGCTTCTCAGGAGTTGATCCTACCATGTCGGAAAGGATTGGCACATCTTTAGGAGTCGAACCTAAAAAATATAGGAGTCGATCTCAGAAATGTCATAGGGCAAAATAGGTCGCAAGGAGAATTGGACATTCCATGAGTCAACCTAAGTAGCACAAAAGTCAATCCCCATCGATCATGAGTCGACCCTAGATTGACCATAGGAGAAAATCAAAGTAGTGAAATATAGCCATTTTAGGAGTCGATCCAAGATTTTCTTGAGTTGACCTGAGCCATCTACGAGTCGACCCCAAAAGATAAGGAATTGACTCGTCTTTATGAAACACTTCCTACGGATAGTTTTCCAACAAGTATAGAATGGAAAAATTTCCTCTAACTCTTTTCATCCCTCCAATGGCTAGAAATTACTATCCAACAACTCCTTGAGGTATAAATGCATTCTAACAATTTAGAGAAAATGATTTAAGGATTCAAGAAAGAAAAGAAATATTGAGAGATATTAAGTGATATTCAAGAGAGCATTCAAAATGTACAACAACCCACTCTTGCAAAACATTCATTGAGCATTCAAGTGAAGCATCCAATCATTGAAGAAGAGCTTCCACAACATTCAACTTGAGCTTCAACAATTTTTTGTTTTTCTCATTAAGGAGTTGTGTGACTTTTCTATTTTTTTTTATTGTAATCATTATTTTGTTGAGGCTACTGCAGAGGTTGTTGCTAGTAAAACTGCTGTTGAGGCTACTGCTACTTAAGATGGCTTGTTGTTGCTTGGGGTGCTTGCAGGTTGTTGCTACTAAGGGCACCTGAAATTCCTTCTATTGAGAGGACATCTGAAATTGCTACTACTGAGTGGGTACCTAAAATTCATCGTGACAAAATAATATGTATTAAAATATTAAGAAAAAGGGTATGAAATCAATCATATTGATTTTTCGGGATGACCTAGATTTTTTATACCACATATTGGGGAAAATGTGGGCTTTGACACTAAGCAAGATATTCGTCTTGCAAGTATTCTCTAACATTACCTACTTGCCTGATTGTTGCTAAGACATTTTTAGATATCAAACAGATCTCCCCGGTAATCTTAATGTGGCCGATACAAAATAGATATATTTTTTTCCCATATTCAAGAATATCAGTGATGCCTATTTTAGTTCTAAACATGATATTAATTAGAGTTTAGTTACTCTATTTCATCTAGTATATAATTTTCAAAGGCAACTAGAATTGAGATGGAGACGCATGGTAATTAGTCTATTATTTATGTATTGGTTTGGTGTTGTTTGCAAAGCATGTGCTATAAAAAAACAGCATGCAGAGCCCTTTCCTAAGCAAGCAATATATATATATAATATTATAATGTTTATTTATATAACATATATAAATAAATATTTTAATATAACTTATAAGCTATTTTATTAGCTAACTAAAGAATAATCAATATACCTGAGGTTCATTCCTTCTAAATGTGTCAGTTTGTTCTTCATTACCTACCACTTAAAATTGCAAACCAAGTATATTTAGTTTGAATGATTAAAACAACTCAGAATAGGAAGAAAATACTCAAAGAACTTAAGAATGGTCCACAAGTGATGCTTAATTTCCATTGCCTCCCCCCCTGATGACCCAAAGATTGATTTAAAGATTGATTTTGATGATCACAAAACCTTGAAGTATAAATACTAATGTTTGTGTTGCAAGAAGAAAGATAATTTGTTTTGCAAGGAACATAGCAAGTTGGAAAAATACAAGAAGGCCTCAAAAGCTCTCAAAAAAAGTTGGAAGAAAGCTACACTTTAATGGCTCAAGTTTCAAGTTCAAATGATTCAAGTTAGAGGAGTAAATTCAAAGAAAGATTCAAAAGAATAGTCCTCGAGTCGACTCCTAGAAGTTTAGAGTCGACTCTGGCACTCTAGAGTTTCAAGAAACAGTGCTCGAGTCGACTCCGATACTCTACGAGTCGACTCCGACTGAGAACAAACAAAAAGACAGAAAGTTGATTTTCAGCGCTACAGTGCTCGAGTCGACTCCTACTTCAGCGCTACAGTGCTCGAGTCGACTCCTACTTCAGTGCTACAGTGCTCGAGTCGACTCCTACTTCAGCGCTACAGTGCGGAGTCGACTCCCAGCTACAGTGCCGACAGACTACTATTCACAAGTGACTCCTGTTTCAGCCGAGTCGACTCCTACTTCAGCCGAGTCGACTCCAGCACGCTGGGAGGCATAACGGCTAGTTTTTTCTTGATTCCAACGGCTCTATTTTTGTCTTTAACGGCTAGATTTTTGTTTCCACTCCCTCTAAAGCTATAAAATCAAGAGGAGAGCTAGGGAAGAAGGGATGGAAGTGGGAGAGAACATTTAGAGAAGAGATTTCAAAGAGATTACAAGAAAAATCTCCCAAAAGCACAAAAGGGCCACTCAAAGTAAAAGAGAGAGAAGAAGAACATCCAAGTGAATCCCAAAGCTTCCTCTCCAACTGTGTGCTGCCTCGGTGATCCTCTACTTTGTGCAAAATCAGAAGAGGGTCAAGTAAAGAAGATGCCGAGTTCCTTCATCTACAAATTTGTTTGAGGGCTTCTTCTCTTTACTTTACTTGTTTATATTTGCTATATTTGCTTGTTTGAGAAGCTTGTATTTGATTTAAACTCTTGTTCTAATATCTTGTAACTTGATTCAATCAAGAGATTGAATCAAGGGGTTAAGGTTTGTTGGTGAGCCAAAGGAAAAACCAACGTTGTAAGGTTGTGGTTGGTGAGCCTTTAGGAAAACCAACTGGGTTGATTGTGAACCCGGAAAACAATCGTTGTAAGGTTGTGGTTGGTGAGCCTTTAGAAAAACCAACTGGGTTTGATTGTGAATCCGAGAAAACAATCGGTTGGTTCTAGTCGGTGAGCCTGTGAAAACCGACCGAGTTCGTTGTGATCTCGCAAAACAACAAGTTGGGTTGTGAGCTTGTAAAACAACCGGCTGTAATCTGAGGGATTATAGTAAAATTCCCAAGAGGTCTTGGGGAGTGGATGTAGGTGCTGGGGTGCACCGAACCACTATACATCTTTGTGTTTGTGATGCCTTATCTCGTGTATTTTATGCCTTACATTCGTACTTGATTATGTAATATCTCTAGCTTTGTTTTCTATAGAGTTATAAGTGATTGTTTAGAATTTGCTTAGCTTTCTCTCCATTCTTATCATACACATAGATTAAAATTGATCATACAACTATAAGTTAATTTTAGATCAATTGCACCCTAAAGCCATAGTATAATTGCTTTAGCTTAATTTTTCACTACTTTACTTGTAATTGCCTAGAGCTTAAGTAAATAACATCTTATCATTCCGCTGCATTTAATTCAAAGTAAAAATTAGGGAACATAATTTTTAGAAAACCCAATTCACCCCCCCTCTTGGGTTGTCACCTTGGGCAACAAGTGGTATTAGAGCAGGTGCTCTTCTATTAATTATAGTCTTAACCGACTAGAGCTAAAGATTATGACAACCCCACATAACATATTATTTGCCGAGGGACTTTCCATAAACAGACCTCCACTATTTGATGGAACTTACTATATTCAATGGAAAGCTAGAATGAAAATTTTTGTTCAATCACAAAACTATAAAATATGGAATATCATTATAAATGGCCCTCACACACTCTCTCAAGCTGTTAATGAAAAAGACCTAGCACAATTAAATGCTAATGTTATGAACATATTATATTGTGCTATTCATGAAACGAAATTTAATGAAATTTCTGCATGCTTATCTGCTAAGGAGATTTGGGATACTTTAAAAAATATTTATAATAAATCTCAGATTAGCTCACATATGCTTCAATTGCATACTAACAATGAGACTGCAGAATCTTCCACATTAGCCGAGTCGACTCCCAGTTTGTCCGAATCGACTCCTAGAGAAGAACAGTCTGAAAGGTAGAGACTCAGTCTTGAAGATCCTGTGAACGAGTCGACTCCAAGTATTTCAGAGTCGACTCCCAAGTTAGCCGAGTCGACTCCAACAAGGCCCGAGTCGACTCCGAGGCAGAACAGTTCAAAAGACAGAGAATCATCCTTTAGGCCTCTGAGAACGAGACGTCTTCCAAAGATCTCGAGTCGACTCTCAAGTCAGTCGAGTCGACTCCAAGTAAACCCGAGTCGACTCGAGGAAGAAAAAACAACAGAAAAATTCAAAAGCTTCCTAAAGACAAAGAAGAAAAGAAAGCAAGAAGAAAGGAAGAAAGAGATAAAAAGAAAGAAAATCTTGACTAAAGAAGAGTCAAGCAAGAAATTGAAAGCTAGAAGCAACAATGAACTACAAGAGGTAACTAACTTATGTTTTATGGCACTAGAAGATAAAGTAGAATCTGAATCTAATTTTACACCAAATGAATTTCATGAAGAATATTCTTATGATCAACTATTAAATGCTTTTCATGATTTATATGGTGAATGTAGAAAATTAGCTATCAAAAATAAAAAACATAAAAAGCTAAATCTCGAAATCTCAAAAGAAAGAAATTCTATTGCTGAAATATATGACAAACTAAATTCTGAAAATGAAAGCTTAAGGTTAAATTCAGAACAATTGATTCAGAAAAATCAGAATTTAATTAAAGAAAATCAAAACTTAAGTGAAGAAATTAACCAATTGAAGTCTTTCATTAACAAATTTACTGTAAGTTCAGAAAGATTAAAAATGATGTTTGAAAGCCAACATGCTGATTTTGATAAATCAAAATTTGGCTTAACTCCTTCACTTAGCAATGAATCCCTAAAGAAAAAGATTTTAAATTCGTCAAGCAAATCATCAAAAAGGATAACGTATTTCAAACATCAAAAGAATGGACATAACAACCTTACCTATAGTTCTAGTACAATTAAATCAAATGGTAAAGTTATTACTATTAAACAGATTTGGGTTCCAAAAGGAACCATATGTCCTAACTCTCAAGGACCCAAGCAAGCTTGGGTACCCAAAATGAAAATATGAGGATGTAGATGAAGGTGTGCCAAGATACCCATGAAACAAATAGAACTTTCATACAAATGGGTGTTCTAGACACACATTAAAGAGTGAAACTTAAAATATAATCAAGAAAAGTAATTAAAATAGAAGAAATGAATTCAAGTCCTTCATCTTTCTATACTTTTCTATATTGAGGGATACTTTGTTAATGATTAATCAATTTCCTTAAATTATCTTTTTGAGTCCTCTATATGCTTGATTGAGAGTTCTTATCCAAGGCATTATCTTCTATTGATCATAGACATAAGAATATGTACTTAATATGCTCCTAAAAAATTATGCATTATAAATACTAATATTAAAGAATTTTTTTTTGGCATATAAAATTAACTTATGCTAGTATGGACTTAATTTCAAAAGACTTTGTCATTGGTTTACTTAGACTATCTTCTGTAAGGTCAAAGTTTGCTATGCATATTAACTAAGGAAACAAACAAAAACCAATTTCTAAATCTAAAGATGTTGTTTCGAACACTAAGTTTTCAAAAGCTTACATTGGCTTTGTTCTTGGCACTTAAATTGAAATATTTTCTGCATTGGCACAAACTCACAAAAAGAGATCAAATAAAAAAGGTTTGCAAACTATGAAAGTAAAAGAAGTATCATGGCATAGTTTTGAAAACCAATTTCTTATTAAGTTGTGCACAGAAAATAATATTGAATACAATTGTTTCTGCACCAAGAACACCATAAGTAAAATAGGATTAATAGAATCCTTGAAGAAATAAAAAAGGCAATATTGTATGATCGTCATCTACTTAAATGATTTTTTTTAAAAAAGCTATCATCATTGCTTGTCATATATATGGTTTCTATTAGATCTATTTTTGATGAAAACTCCATTTGATCTTCTGAAAAATAGAAAATGATCTATTGCATATCTTTCATATTTTTCAGTAGTTTATGTTATGCTTGATATGGTCTTTTGAAAATAATGTCAAATCTGATAAAGATATTTCTATCCTTGGATATCATTCATTAAGCAATGCATATAGAACATTCAATGAAAAGATTCGAGTTGTAGAAATATCAATTCATTTTATTCTTTATGAGACTAATGATTTATTATCAAGATACTAAAATTAAATTATATATGTATATGGTTAATCTTTTATATATAACAATCTGAAAACTTGTTAATAATTAGAACCAAATTGAGTTTTTCAGAAATGCACTTAGTGAAGAAAAATTGATGACTACTAAAAGACTAAATCAAGAAAAGATGAAATAAATCTTGATGAAACTCTTGCATGATTAGAAGTAAAGATCACCATTATCATTTGCTTGCTTTATGAGCTTTTTATTTTGTCAAATGAATGTGTAGAATGCACTTCTATGTGGTTATTTCATTAAAAAAGGATCTATGTAAAATAACCACCTTATTTGAAAATACTCATTACAAATATGATAAAGCAATATATGATTTGGAACAAGCATCAAAAGCATGATATAAAAGCTTGAGTAACTTTTTGATAAAAAGTAATAAATCTATACATTAAAAAGAAGAATTTGTGATATCTTGCTTGCTCAAAGCATACATTGATGGCATCCTTTTTGGTTCTACTAATGAAGATTTATATGGAGATTTTACTAAGCTCATGCAAAGTGAGTTTGAAATATGTATAATGAATGAATTAACATTTTTTCTTGAACTCCAAATTAAGACAAACAAGAAAGGGGATCTTCATTGACCAAAGTTAGTCCACAAGAAAACTCTTATAGAAGATTGGCATGAAGAAGGTATGTCTATGACCCCATCTTGTAGAATTTGAAAAGGATGAGCAAAGTAGATCTATTGTTTTAAAGCTGTATTGAAGCATGATAGAATAAGTATTTTATCATACAGCTAGTAGACCAGATTGTATGCTCATTATGTGCCCTTGTGCAAGACTTCAATCTAACTTTAATGAATCATATTTTATTGATAACAAATAAATCATAATCTGAATTTTGATAGAAACAACTGTTTAAGATAAGTTGATTAAAACTTAGCTAGCGTGTCTTATTGATAATTATCTTAAGCAAATAAAATCTAAATTAAATTGATTTTGAAAATAAGAAATTGATTTGACCTTGATGAATCTTTCTATTGCCTCACATGCTTGTCCTTGAACCATCTTGGTTAATGAAACTATCTCTTTAGTTCAAGTGATATGTGCTTGCTTATATTTATGCAATCTCTTGAGTAAAGTGACTCAACATTCAACTATTGTCATATCTTATATTGAGTCATCTAGTTAAAAATATGTTGGATGAATGGTTTGTATCTTGAAGAAACTAATGACTTTCTTTCAAGAAAGAAAAGGAGTTTGTTAATAATGCAGGATCCTTGAGCAAGAAAATGAGAGATTTCAACTTGAAGGACACCTCCACATAAGATACAATAAACATTCACATGCAAACAAGAGAGAGGACCTTCTTCAGCCAAAAGTTCACACATAAGAAATCTAGTTTGACTTGAAGAATATAGAATGAATAGGTAATTTTAGATACCTCTCTCATAAATTAGCTGAGCAAAGTCAATAACTTAAATCTTATTGTGGCATGGTTAAAATCTTTAATTATTAATTTCTTGATATCATGTCTATATATGTATTAATTGACTTATGCTTTTAGAAATTGATTCATGGTTTTCTCAAACTAAAATGTTCCTTTGCCTATATCATAACCATGAAATACACAAGTATATGCTTAAAATGCTGATTTAAATTGACTTGTGAGAAGCTATGAATTCTTGAGCATAATGAAAATGTTGTTTGCATGATATACATCTATATGATACATAAGATTATTTCTTTATTCTGCTCTTTCATGTAAATTACTTGAGAATAACAAAAAGAGAGAGAGAGATAAAGAAAAGAAAATGGATATTATTCAAGAGAACAAAAATCTAAGTGAAGGCAAATCCTCCAATCTTAAGGAAAAGCAAAACAAGCATAATATATTCGGCACATTTGTGAGACTTGTGTGAGCATTCTTTTGAAAGGGATAAAATCCGTAATTAATTACACTTAAACAGGGAGAGTTTGAAGTGAACATTTTAACCTTTCTATATTGCTCATCATAGGGATGGTGCCAATGGAGAGGCTAGTGGTAGTACCCGGCACTATTTGACCCAACTATTCGGTGTAGGGTATATTAGGGACGGCACAAGAGGGAGGCTAGTGGTAGTACCTCGTGCCCCTTCCAACTCCACCGGATAGGGAGCAAATAGAGTATAAAGCATAAGAAAGTAAAAATAAAAGACAAAGTAAATGAAAGTATATAAGAAGAATCAAGTCAAATTTTTAATCACTTGAAAACATACTTTAAGGATGAAATCAGTGCAAGATTATATTTAAATAGGAGGAGTTTATTTGAAAAGAATTGATTTTGATCATTAACATGCTTGTTCTTAATATTTTAATGCATGACTTAACACATAATATATTTTGCATGTGGCATGATGTTTTGAATTATGGGTTCTCAATATTTTGTAATGCTCCATACTTGGATAATTTGATTGAATGTTTGAAATACTATATGAAGTTATTTTATGGTATTATTGAAAAGAAATTTTAGATTTGTCGTTCACAATCATCTTTGAAATCTGAAAGTTGAATAAATTTGTAAAAAGGAGAAGAGAAGTATATTTCTATTTAGGCAAAATGAATTAATTTTGTTTTATCTTTCAACTTGCCTAACTTTAGTATATAATGTTCTAATTCATACCAAAACTCAACATAAATACAAATATTCTGAATATGCTCTTATATGTTTGAAATATGTATTTTCAATCGTAATGATTTAAGATGAGCTACAATGTGGAAGATACATATATCAAATTATGATTTTGAAAGCCTCTATTGAAAATCTTTATGAAATTCAGAATCTGATTTTGTATAAAAGCTTAAACTCAATATGATTTCTAAATAAAAACTACAGTTTAAGAAAAATAGAATAATTCTGATGCCTTGATTGTTTGCCCCGATATGCATCTGAAACATATCATTTTTTCTCTTTAAAGTGTACTAATATTGGTCTAAATGATGTGTCTTTCGATGATCTTGATTGCAAACAAATATTTTTAAATATATTATTTTATTTTGATATTGAAAAGATTTATTGTGCTTCATGTATACATTGCTGAAAAACTATGATTAAGAAATTGAGTTCTATAAATATATATACCTCAATGATCATCTATATGTTTTTCTCTCCTACATTCTTAAAGACTTCCATCAAAATATATATATAGAGTGAATGATCTTAAAGCTAGAAATATTTTAGCTCACTCAAATGATTCTTAAAAGAAAGAAAATGTAAATGCTTTTGAAAGAAATTGAGCTTCAAATGAATCATTTTCTGATTAATATTTCTATACATTTTTTCTAAGATTAAGAGAAAGCATAACTTGTTCTTGAAGGATTAGAAAGAGTAATTGCTACAAATTTTGAATAATTCTAGATCACTCTACATTCTCGATATCATAGAATTTCAGTTCTATTCACGCTTGTCATCAAAATCTGAAATTCAACAAAGAAAAGAATGATTAAAGAAGAATGTATCTTTTGAGGGGGAGCTTTAGATATTCAATCTAAATGCAAAAGGTTACATCCATTTGATGAATATCTTGAATGTTTTATGGATTGATTTTGATAAACCTCCTTGTGTTGCCATTATTTGTCTTAATTCTATAAAGTTCGTCTTATCTCAAACATTAAGCTTTATAGAAATATACTCTCATTAGTGTAAGCTGTGCTGAAACTTATAGAAAAATATATTTTCGAGATTGACAATTTTATTGAACATTATCTTCAAATTCTAAACTCTTAAATGGAACGATCAATTAAGGAGGAGAAAGAAAATTTCAGAAGAAAAGATCATATAGAACCTAATCGCATAAATCCATAACTAAAGGAGAGAGAAAGAATACTAAATAAAAAGTGATCCTAATACTCTCCAATATGTATCATCTGAAATTTAATCTGAAAATCTTTACGATACACCTTGAGGCTTGTTATTTGGTTAGTATATCTTATGCATCAATCATGAACCAAATTGCAATTCAAATAGTTGATCTTAAGAGCCTCTAATTTAATGAAAAAGGGGAAGAATAATGATTTTCTTTAGTATCTCTTAGAAAACCTATTTTTGGAATTCACTAATGAGTTCTTATTGGCTTGTTCTTTAGAACTTTAATTTCGTGCCAATCCATTATTATGTGTACCAAAATGTGCTTCTTTTTAAAGGAATAAAGTCTTTAAAAGAGCTTTAAAAGAATCTTCAAAGCCTTGAATTTTATGTATGCTCTAAGATATATCATAAATTGCATGAATTCATGTTTTGGTGTTTATGCTACAATATTTTTACATCATAAAAGAACTTTGCAATCATACTTAATATATTGCTCTTATACTCTGAAAATTAGTTAAATTGTTCTCATGTTGTTAAAATACTTAATATATTGGGCAAAAGATCTTAAATGAACAAGCTTTCATACTTATTATTGAAGAGAGGTTAGATTTCCATTCGAGCTTTCCTTGAATATCATTTGTGGTACTTCTTGAATTAACTTAAGAAAGATTCCACCTACACTTGATTTGAAAACTATCTTTGGAATTACATTCGATGTGTTCTCCTCTGAAATTATCTTAATTGGCTCTGGTCTATGCTCATTAATCTCTTTCTAACATTATTGCCTTGAGTTATATGATTCATATTCTTGCAATAATTTGACATGCAAATCAGAGTACAATAAGAAAAAGAAATATTTGTGTTGCTGGGGGTTCAAACCGAGAACGATTGGCACAGCGGTGTGAACGGGGTTCCCTTGGAATTGCTTCGGTTGCGCTCCACCTTCCGCCGGGGAACCTGCAAGCAAGCCTCGCACCACCACCGGGGTAGTGGGGGCCCTCCGACGATCAAGTTAGGGAAGATCGAAGGAGAAGGAGAGGTAGCAGGTAAGATGATACTCTGGAAAATCTTGCTTACCCTCCCCCTTCCCCCTCAGCCGCATATATACCAGGCTGGGGGGTTCTTTTGGAGATTGGTCATCGTGTGGCGCGATGGGGTTGCCACTGACATGGCCGTTACAGGGCGTCGTGGGGCAGCGCTGGGTACGGCTATGGCAGGGCATAGTGGAGTTCCGCTTTGTACGGCTGTTACAGGGGATCGTGAAACAGCGTCGGATACGGCCGTTGCAGGGAGTAGTGGAGCAGGGGGCCGCGGCGTGCCTCAGGGGAACAGTCTGTTGTTGTCAGAGATTGCCGACTCGGGGTCGGATTGCTGGATCAAGGGGCAGCCGACTCGGGGTCGGGCTGCGGAGCCGAAGATATCCGACCCAAGGTCGGATTGCTGGATAAAGGGGCAGCCGACTCGGGGTCGGGCTGCGGAGCCGAAGATATCCGACCCGAGGTCGGATTGCTGGATCAAGGGGCAGCCGACTCGGGGTCGGGCTGCGGAGCCGAAGATATCCGACCCAAGGTCGGATTGCTGGGTCAAGGGGCAGCCGTAGTCTTCCCGGGCGCGCGTGCCGGTCACGTGGGGCATGGTGGCTAAGTTCCCCCGTAACAGTAGCCCCCCACTTCCGAGCCTGGAACCAGGAGGGGAACGGGTGAAGGGAGTGATGCTTCGAGATTGCCCCCATCCCTCGGAAAGGCGCGCGCGCTTCGAGCTCCCCGCCTTCTTTACGGCGTATGGCGGTTGTCGCTAATCTGGCGGTCTGCGGATTTCGGCGGACATCCTTCCTTAATGGCGTCGATTCGCCTTTGGGGCGCGAACGAACCTTCGGCAGCCAGGCGTCCTCTGGCGCCACCGAGGCGTCACCCGCCTTTCCGCCTATTTAACCGGGGGCCCTCCCCCGTCCGCCTTTCTCTTCACAGGCATCCTCGAGTTTCTCCCTTGTGCTGCTGCCGTTGCCGTCGGACTGTTCGTTCGCTCCTCCTTTGGCGCTCTCGGAGCCGTTCTTCCTTCCCTTCCGGTGAGTTGCCCCACTCTGCAATTTAGGGCCCTCCGTACTTTCTCCTTTCGTATTAGTGTACCCCAGTCGTTCCGGTCCCTTCTCCCCTCTTGACCCCGTCCTGACCGTAGATTCACTGGCCGTTAGGGATGGACGAAGTAAGAGCAGACCGCATTCAGTCGGAGCTGGTCCCCGAAGACCTAGATAGGTTCGTGGCCCGGTACCACCTTCCCGAAACCTGCAACGTTACGCTCCCGGGGCCTGAGGAGAGGATGTCCCATCCTCCTCCAGGGAAGGTCGCCATCAATGAGGACATCCTTCGGGCTGGGTTCCGCCTTCCCCTCTCGGACTTAGTCGTGCAGGTGCTTCGAGGTTTAAGAGTGGCGCCGACGCAACTGGTGCCGAACTCATGGCGTACCCTGACGGCCTTCCAGGTTCTCTGCCGCATGCACGAGGTTCCCGCCACCCTGAACGTCTTTTGGGAATGCTATGGCCTGAACGGCCACCCCCGGGACAGAGGGTGGTGGTGCTTTGCGGCGCGGCGAGGGTGCGGCCTCGTCAAGGAGGCTCCTTCCTCCATTCATGGCTGGAAGGAGCGTTTCTTTTTCATCGACGTAGATCCCTCTTGGGGAATCGGGACAACCTGGGAGACGCCGATGAAGTCCCCGATCGGCCTATCGAGGTTGTCGAGGGAGGAGTCCGATGGCGTCGCCGTCTTGAGGGGGTTGGTCGCCGAGGGCCGGCTCCCCCCGGTGGCTAGCCTTATTTCCGAGGATGCCTTGGTGAACGTCGGTCTGAGCTCGGTCCCTGCCGACCGTGAGCCCGCCACCACTTCTTCTTTTTTAGCTCTTTTCTCCTCTTTCCTTTCTTCTTTCCATCGGTTTCTTAGTTTCTAACCATCTCGTCCTTTTTGCAGAAACCGACGACGTCATGCAGTCGGACAAGGCAATGGCTGTTAGTAGGGCGTCCCTACTGGAAGCGGTCCGGAGGAAGAAACGGATTCCTCCGAGCGGGGTCCCACCGGCGAAGAAGCCCCGCCAGCAGGCGACTCCGACGCCGACAGACGGGTCCGGGCCCATCGATCAGGGGGACGCCGCGGGCTCGGACCGACAGTTGACGCCGTATCAGCCCTCCGGTGATGAGACTATCGTTTTTCCGGAGGTATCATCCGAGCGCGCCCGGGGCGGCCGGGTCGGACGCAGTCGGTCCCCAGCCCGATCTTCGACTCGGTCGGCTTCGGATGATACGAGAAGGGGGGGCGCGCCGAGGCCCCGGCCGAGCGGGACCCTGTCGATCTCTGGCGCGGCCCCTGCCCCGCGCACGGATGGCATGACTCTCTCCCAAGCGATGGGTAAGGGTAAGGCTGCAGAACCACCGTCCGGCTCCGGGGCGAAGTCGGGGTCGGCCTTCACTTTCGCCGGCGCCCAAAACCTCGTCGAGATGGTGCTGCTGGAGAGGGACCGTAGGCAGGTCCGGCAGATGAGCATCCCTGAAGTCGGAGCTGCCAGCTGCGTCTGTCTCATGTCGGTGAGTGTTCTTTTGGTCGCTTTCGTCGTTTATAGGCTCTGTTGATCCCCGTCTGACGCTCTCATTTTTCCTATCTCTTAGCTCGCCGAGTACATGATCCGCCTGGAGGAGAGCCACGAGGAACAGGCGAGGCTCCTGGCGAGGACCGAGAGCCGACTGAAAGCTGTAGAGGAGGGAGGCCAGGCTGTGGCGGGGAGGACGACCAGGGACCTCGAAACGAGGCTCCAGGTGGCCGAAGAGCGGGCACTCGGCTTCGCCGTCCTCGAGAGGCAACTGATGGATGCTCAGGAGCAACTCAAGGTTGCCTCGGGTCTCGAAAGTGAGATCAGGAAGGCGGAGGAGCGGGCCGAAAAGCAGTCCCGGAAGGCTGCCGACTTCCGGGAGAGGTGGGAGAAGGCCCAGCAGTCGGCCGACAACGCCCGCAACCGAACCCGATCTCTTGAAGCCAAGCTGGCCGAATTGGAGTCGGCCTTGGAGGGGACTCGTGCAAGCAACCAGGAGCTTCATTCGCGCCTGGAGGAGGCTGAGGCTGCTCGCGTCGCTGCCGAGGCGAGGCACATGGAGGCTCGGGCCGATCTGCTGAGGGTCTCCTCCGAGGCGGACGACCGGATTGTGGCGAAGGTCATGGAAGCGAAAGCTCAGATTACGGAGCGAGCGAAGGCTGCGCTGGCCGAGAAGAGCGCGGAGATCGGGCGTCAGGCGGTACAGGCCTATCGTCAGTCCGCCGAGTTCATCCGTGACATGTCGGACGCGGGGTCCGACTCCTTTGACTTAGGCTTCGATGAAGGCCTGGCAAGGGTGTCCGCTAAATACCCCGGAATTGACCTGAGTGGGGTCTCCCTCCTCGACTCCCCTCTGATGCCATTGCCTGACGATTCTCCAACCGTCTCCCCACCCTTCGTGGACGTGCTCGCCGTTTCCGACTCAGGGGTTCCTCCAAACTGACTCTCTGTACTTTTCTTTGTTCTTTTCTTTGTATGTTGGCGTTTTGCCATGTTGTATGAGTCTCGGCCCTGATGCAACGAAAGTTAATGCAAACAGAGTATTTCCTCATTTCACTTTCGTCCTTCCTCTTCTTAACTCTTGGTAGCGTCTCGCCGACTCCTGACTCTTGAAGTTCTTCCGGCGCTAGGCCAGGCATCCGAGGGTTAGGCCTCAGAAAATTCTTCCGGCGCTAGGCCAGGCATCCGAGGGTTAGGCCTCAGGAAATTCTCCCGGCGCTAGGCCAGGCATCCGGGGGTTAGGCCTCAGGAAATTCTTCCGGCGCTAGGCCAGGCATCCGAGGGTTGGGCCTCAGAAAATTCTTCCGGCGCTAGGCTAGGCATCCGAGGGTTGGGCCTCAGAAAATTCTTCCGGCGCTAGGCCAGGCATCCGAGGGTTAGGCCTCAGGAAATTCTCCCGGCGCTAGGCCAGGCATCCGAGGGTTGGGCCTCAGGAAATTCTTCCGGCGCTAGGCCAGGCATCCGAGGGTTAGGCCTCAGGAAATTCTTCCGGCGCTAGGCCAGGCATCCGAGGGTTAGGCCTCAGGAAATTCTTCCGGCGCTAGGCCAGGCATCCGAGGGTCAGGCCTCAGGAAATTCTTCCGCTGGTCGGCCAAGGCTGGCGCAAGCCGAGGCGACCGGTCGGGGCTTCAGGCTAGTCTGCTCCCGGGATGATCATCGGGTTAGCCTGGCATCCGAGGGCCGAGCCTCGGGGAATTCCGCTCGTTGGTCGGCCAAGGCTGGCGCAAGCCGAGGCGATCGGTCGGGGCTTCAGGCTAGACTGCTCCCGGGATGATCATCCGGTTAGCCTGGCATCCGAGGGCCGAGCCTCGGGGAATTCCGCTCGTTGGTCGGCCAAGGCTGGCGCAAGCCGAGGCGACCGGTCGGGGCTTCAGGCTAGTCTGCTCCCGGGATGATCATCGGGTTAGCCTGGCATCCGAGGGCCGAGCCTCGGGGAATTCCGCTCGTTGGTCGGCCAAGGCTGGCGCAAGCCGAGGCGACCGGTCGGGGCTTCAGGCTAGTCTGCTCCCGGGATGATCATCGGGTTAGCCTGGCATTCGAGGGCCGAGCCTCGGAGAATTCCGCTTGTTGGTCGGCCAAGGCTGGCGCAAGCCGAGGCGACCGGTCGGGGCTTCAGGCTAGTCTGCTCCCGGGATGATCATCGGGTTAGCCTGGCATCCGAGGGCCGAGCCTCGGGGAATTCCACTCGTTGGTCGGCCAAGGCTGGCGCAAGCCGAGGCGACTGGTCGGGGCTTCAGGCTAGTCTGCTCCCGGGATGATCATCGGGTTAGCCTGGCATCCGAGGGCCGAGCCTCGGGGAATTCCGCTCGTTGGTCGACCAAGGCTGGCGCAAGCCGAGGCGACCGGTCGGGGCTTCAGGCTAGTCTGCTCCCGGGATGTCATCGGGTTAGCCTGGCATCCGAGGGCCGAGCCTCGGGGAATTCCGCTCGTTGGTCGGCCAAGGCTGGCGCAAACCGAGGCGACCGGTCGGGGCTTCAGGCTAGTCTGCTCCCGGGATGATCATCGGGTTAGCCTGGCATCCGAGGGCCGAGCCTCGAAGAATTCTGCTCGTTGGCCACGCGCCTGTCACTTGCCGCTCGACGGGGTTTCTCCGTGGCCAGCTGCGATCGTGTTTCTCCCCCTCTCGAAGCGTCGCCTGGGGAACACTAGAAGGCCATTAAATGCTAATTGAGGCGTTACCTGGGAAATTGGACCGGCCAGTTGCTGCTTGCGAGGAGTGCCAGTTAAGCGGCCGCGATACGCGTGTTCTTCGGGGCGGATGCGGCCTGGGCGCGTGCGGAGATACGTGGGCCGCGGGATACACGCCGTCCGGAGTGTCCTGCACGAAGAATGCAATTAAGGAGAATGATGCCTAGGAGATCGTGGGGGGATAAACCTCGAGAGCCGGAACGGCTCCGGATTCGATGTGCCCGCATTTATTGGAGCCACCCGCATCGGAACGACCGGGGGGCCACAGTTTGGCTATAAATATAAGCGCAGGTGCGGTGGAGCCTGCCAAGCCGGAGCTGTTCAGGTTGTCATGGATCGTGGACCTCCTCTCCGGCGCGTGGCTGGGAAATCCCAGCCGGAGGAACGGGAGGCGCGCCCCTCGCGACTTCCACCAACTAGCCGTTTCATCTGGGATCAACGGGAGGATTCTCCCCGGTGGAACTCCGCTCTAGGCGTTTCATCCGGGATCACGCCTCCTCACGCTCTTCTCCCTTATATTCCTTTCCTCCCCTTCTCCTGGGGAGGACCGGAATATCCCTTGGAGGTGGCGTTCCTCTAGAAGCAGTGTGAACTTCTTCTTCGTCCGCGCCGGCTCTTCGTCTTTTGCGTGAGGCATCGATGGCGCCTCCGGGGGGAAGCACCCACGGCCAGTGGGATTGCAGTTGCTTCGGGCGGAGGGTTCGGGATCCCAGATCTTCAGCTCTACGGAGTCCCCACCTCTTCCTTAGTTTCTTTACTCTCCAATTCCCCTCTGGGAATTCTTTGTAATCACACGAACACGCCATTGTAACCAGGAATTATTGAAATGAAAAGAACTATATATTTTTTGAGCTGTCTTTCTGGCTTTGTCTTTCTACTGGTAATATACCCGCAGGTTAGCGGAATTCCAGCTCCTTGGAATTTCTCGACCATCTAGTGCCTCCAACTGGTAGGAGCCAGGTCGGTTTACCTAGCGAACCCTATACGGGCCTTCCTAATTTGGCGCCAGCTTCCCACCTTCCGCGGGCTGAGATGCTTTGGCCCGCCTTAGCACCAGATCTCCGATTCTGAAAAGTTTTGGTCGGACTTTGGAGTTATAATACCGGGCCACCCTCCGCTGATACATCGCCATCTGGACCTGCGCCATTTTCCTCGCTTCTTCCAAGAGGTCCAGGTTCCCTCGGAGCTGCTCCGAATTGGCCTCGGGTCGGTGCGCGGCCACCCGGGGCGAGGGGAGTCCGAGCTCCACGGGGACGACCGCTTCCGTGCCATAGGTTAGGCCGAAAGGCGTCTCCCCGGTAGGGGTCCGATGCGTGGTCCGATACGCCCAAAGGACGTTCTCGAGTTCTTCGACCCAAGCTTGCCTCGTCCGACCGATTCGCGCCTTAATTCCTTGGAGGATTGTCCGATTTGTCACTTCGGCCTCATCGTTGGTTTGGGGATGCGACACAGATGTGAACCGATGCTCGATCCCGAACTCCTCGCAGAAGTCACGGAAATGCTTGTTGTCGAACTGTCGACCATTATCCGAGATGAGGACCCGGGGTACCCCAAATCGGACAATGATGTTTTTCTTTACGAACTTCCGGACTTGCGCCTCCGTGATAGTGGCCAGCGGCTCCGCCTCCACCCACTTGGTGAAGTAGTCGATTGCAACAATCAAGAATTTCCGCTGGGCGGAAGCGACGGGGAACGGTCCGAGGATATCCATTCCCCACTGTGAGAAGGGCCAGGGTGCGGTGATTGGTGCCAAGGGGACAGAAGGGACTCTCTGAACGTTGGCGTGGCGCTGGCAGGCGTTGCATTTCCGTACGTGATCCTTTGAGTCCTCCAACAAGGTAGGCCAATAATAGCCTTGCCTCATGATCTTGTGCGCCAAGGACCTAGCCCCCGAGTGCGATCCGCAGACGCCCTCGTGGACTTCGCCGAGGACGTAGGCCGCCTCCAAGGGGCGGAGGCACCTTAAGAGGGGGGCGGTGAACGAGGTCCGATACAGCCTCCCTTCATAGAGTACGTAGTGGGCGGACTTCCTGACAAGTCGCCGAGCTTGATCTTCGTCTTCAGGGAGGATCCCTTCGGCGAGGTAGGCGATGAGCGGGTCCATCCAAGACGGTTCCGGATCAATCGCCATCACCGCCCCAGCCTCGCCGATGCTCGGGGCATCCAGGGTCTCCAGGTAGATTGCCCTCGACAGGTTGCGTGCCTCTGCGCCCACCAAGCGGGACAACCTGTCGGCCCTGGCATTTTCGCTTCTGGGGACCTGCTGGAGGTCGACGCTGCCGAGGTCGGAAATGAGTGCTTGCACCTTCCGGACGTAGTTCTGCATGGTCGGGCTCCGGGCCTCGAACTCCCCACGGACCTGCCCGACCACCAGCTGGGAGTCGGTGAAGACCTTCAAACGCCGGATGCCGAGCTCCCCGGCGAGTTTGAGTCCCGCGACTAGGGCCTCGTACTCCGCCTCGTTGTTGGTCACTGGAAATCCAAACCTCAAGGCATACTCGGCTATCACTCCATCAGGACTGGTAAGGACCAGCCCGACCCCTCCACCCTCGGGGTTCGACGACCCATCGATGTGAAGCGTCCAGGTCGGGAGGTCGAGGCTGGGCGTTTCCGGCGGTCTAGGTTCCGCCACCTGCACCGTGCACTCAGCGAGGAAGTCCGCGAGCACCTGGGCCTTGATGGCGGGCCGAGGCTGGTAGCGGATGTCGAACTCACCGAGTTCTATTGCCCACTTCACCAGCCGTCCCGCATTCTCGGCGTTGCTGAGGATCTGTCGTAGTGGTTGATCCGTTAAGAGGGTGACAGAATGGGCCTGGAAATAGGGGCGGAGCCTCCTGGTCGCGGTCAGCAGCGCGAAGGCGATCTTTTCAGCCTTCGTATACCGCGCCTCGGCATCCCGTAGGACCCGGCTGATGTAGTACACGGGCTTCTGGAGCTTTGCCTCTTTCCGAACCAGCACCGCACTGACCGCGGTTGGGGAGACCGCCAGATAGAAGTAGAGCATCTCCCCTTCTTGCGGCTTGGACAGCAGGGGAGGAGACGCCAGGTATTCCTTGAGCTGGTCGAATGCTGCTTGACATTCGGCCGTCCAGAGGAAGTCTTTCGGGCGTTTTAACACCTTGAAGAATGGTTGGCAGCGTTCGGCCGATTTTGCCACAAATCGTCCGAGCGCGGCGACCCTTCCAGCGAGCTCCTGAACCTCCTTCACTTTGGTCGGAGGGGACATACCTTGGATGGCCTTGATTTTGTCCGGGTTGGCTTCGATACCCCGCTGGTTGACAATGAAACCGAGGAACCTCCCGGCCGAAGCGCCAAAGGCGCACTTCGCTGGGTTCAGCTTCATGCGAAACTTCCGCAAGGTGGTGAAAGTCTCCTCCAGATCCACGATGTGCTGGTCTGCCTGGCGGCTCTTCACCAGCATATCGTCCACGTACACCTCCATATTTCGGTCGATTTGCTCTTTGAAGATTTTGTTGACGAGGCGCTGGTAAGTGGCGCCAGCATTCTTCAGACCGAAGGGCATTACCTTGTAGCAGTACAGCCCCCGGTCTGTTATAAAGGCAGTTTTCTCCTCGTCCTGTAGGGCCATCATTATCTGGTTGTAACCGGAGAAGGCGTCCATGAAAGACAGCAGCTGATGTCCGGAAGTCGCGTCGACCAGTTGGTCTATCCGCGGAAGCGGAAAGCTATCCTTGGGGCACGCCTTGTTCAGGTCGGTATAGTCGACGCACATCCTCCACTTTCCGCTCGCCTTCCGGACAAGTACGACATTTGCCAGCCACTCGGGGTAACTCACCTCCCTTATGAATCCTGCCTCCAAGAGTTTGTCTACCTCCTGGTCGATCACCCGGATTCGATCCGGGGCACAGTGTCTCTTCTTCTGCTTCACTGGCCGGTGGGTCGGGTCGACGTTGAGGGCGTGAGAGATGACCTCCGGGTCGATCCCAGGTACATCGGCCGCCGACCAGGCAAATACATCGGCATTGGCTCGGAGGAATTCCACCAACCGGGCCCGAGCTCCCGGGTCGAGATTGGTGCCGACCCGGACCGCCCGGTCCCGGCGGCCTTCCTCGAGGGGAACTTCGACCACACCCTCGGCCGGCTCCCCCTGCCGCAAGGCCACCTCGTCTCTGGCATCAAGGGACTCGACGCTTAGGGCTTCTGCGGGCTTCTTCCCTTTGAGGGTCGCTAAGAAACATTGCCGTGCGGTCGGTTGGTCACCTCGGACCTCCCCGATCCCGACCGTCGTGGGGAACCGCATGAGCAAGTGGTACGTGGAGACCACCGCACGAAGGGCGTTCAGCCCGGGTCGTCCGAGGATAGCGTTGTAAGCCGAGGGAACACGGACGACCAAGAACCCGAGTCGCACCGTGGCTTCTGCGGGTGCGACGCCCGCAGTCACAGGCAGCTCAACGACACCTTCCACCGGGACAGCATCACCGGTGAATCCTACGAGGGGGGTGGACATTTTGTGCAACAATTGTCTGGACAAGCCCAGCTTTTGGAAGGCCTCGTAAAACAAGATATCAGCTGAGCTTCCACTATCCACAAGAACACGCCTTACATCATAGTTTGCCATGGTGAGGGAGATTACCATGGCGTCATCGTGGGGGGTCTGAACCCCCTTTACATCCTCATCACAAAAAGTGATTACGTTGCCGACCCTCTGCCTCTTTGCGACGGCCGCCCCCGACGCCTCCGTCGAGCCCCCTGCGTTCCTCACGGGTCGGGGGCAGCCCCCAGTGATAGTGTGGATCACGCCCGCAACGGGTCGATTCTGCTCCCGAGGCCCCGGAGGAGCCGGGTCGGCCGGACGCGGGTCTGCGGGGGGACGTCGGTCGCTCACATATCGACCGAGACGCCCCCGGCGGATGAGAGCCTCGATCTCGTCCCGAAGCTGGAAGCAGTCTTCCGTGTCGTGGCCGTGGTCTCGGTGGTACTCACAGTACGCCCGGGAGGGCCTCTTCCCAGGGATCTTCCGCATCTGTCTCGGGGCCGGGAGGTCCTCCCGCCCCTTGATCTCCATAAGGATCTTGGCCCGGGGAGTCAGGAGAGGGGTGTACCGATTGAAACGTCGGGGCGGAGAACGAGGGCGTGGGGCGCCGTGGTTCTTCGCTGGCGACGGGCTTCTGCGCCGACGCTGGGGCGTCGGGCTCCTCCTCTGGCGTGCCTCTTTCCGCCTTTTCTTCCCAAGCTTTGGAGGGATCTCGGCGGCCTCCTTGCTCCGGTGGGCGGCCGCCTCCTCGGCGTCCGCATACTGGTTCGCCTCGGACAACAGCTCTGGGAAGCTCCGCGGCAGGCGTTTGTCCAGGGAGAAGGTGAGTCTGCCCTTCCGGAAGCCACGCTTCAGGGCTGAAAGAGCTACCTCCTGACTCAGGCTCCGGACCTCCAGCGTAGCCCTGTTGAAGCGGGTAAGATAATCCCGCAGGCTTTCTCCCTCGTTTTGCCGGACATCAAAGAGGGAGTCGGAGACCAGTCGCCGCCGGCTACTGACGGCGAAATGAGCGACGAAGAGGCGAGTGAACTGGTCGAAGGACCGGATTGAGTCAGCCTCCAGCCCGGCGAACCATGCCCTCGCCGGGCCACGGAGGGTTGCCGGGAAAGCCTTGCAGAGAAGGGGATCTGATGCTCCGTGGAGGAGCATAAGGGTCCTGAAACTCTCGACGTGATCCCGCGGGTCCGCCGCCCCGTCATAGGGTTCGATCGCCGGCATTTTGAACCCCGGCGGGTTCGGGGTCCGCAGGATCCTCGAGGCAAGCGCCGGCTGGGAGGAGATCTCTAAGTCGGCGAAGGGATCTTTGGAATGGCCCTTCAGGACCTGGAGTTATCGGTGGAGATCGTCCACCCGCCGGTCCAGGGAGCGCGACCGGTGGGTGGGAGACAAGGAACGGCGAGAGGGGGACCGACTGGAGCGCGGGTTCCTCGAGGATTGGGGGGTCTGGGAACGCGCCCGGGCCCGCCTCTCGGACCCCGCGCGGCTCCGGTGGGAGGGTCCCGGCAGAATGGAGCGTGCTCGAGAATCCTCCTCGCGCCGGCGCTCATCCCCATGGGAGAGGAAGGAGCGCGGGTTGAGGAGGACAGGCGAATGCTCAGGCCGCGGCGGTTCCTGAGCCCGCTGCGGCGCCCGGAAAATCGCACCCTGCAGATTCTGCACCGCCTCCGCGAGGGCGCGAACCTGCTGGGTTAGTTGGTCGAACTGGGCGGCTTCGACCGTCTGAACGGGCGGTGGGGAGGTGAAGTGTTGCTGAGAGTGTGTTGGAGATGCAGCGGCCTTCCGGCCAGAGGCGTGAGAGGCCCCGCGACCGGAAGCATTGGAAGCTCCACGACCACCTCGCCGTGCCATTACGATCGCTCTGAGATCCGTCCCTTCCTCTAGCGCCAACTGTTGCTGGGGGTTCAAACCGAGAACGATTGGCACAGCGGTGTGAACGGGGTTCCCTTGGAATTGCTTCGGTTGCGCTCCACCTTCCGCCGGAGAACCTGCAAGCAAGCCTCGCACCACCACCGGGGTAGTGGGGGCCCTCCGACGATCAAGTTAGGGAAGATCGAAGGAGAAGGAGAGGTAGCAGGTAAGATGATACTCTGGAAAATCTTGCTTACCCTCCCCCTTCCCCCTCAGCCGCATATATACCAGGCTGGGGGGTTCTTTTGGGGATTGGTCATCGTGTGGCGCGATGGGGTTGCCACTGACATGGCCGTTACAGGGCATCGTGGGGCAGCGCTGTGTACGGCTATGGCAGGGCGTAGTGGAGTTCCGCTTTGTACGGCTGTTACAGGGGATCGTGAAACAGCGTCGGATACGGCCGTTGCAGGGAGTAGTGGAGCAGGGGGCCGCGGCGTGCCTCAGGGAAACAGTCTGTTGTTGTCAGAGATTGCCGACTCGGGGTCGGATTGCTGGATCAAGGGGCAGCCGACTCGGGGTCGGGCTGCAGAGCCGAAGATATCCGACCCAAGGTCGGATTGCTGGATAAAGGGGCAGCCGACTCGGGGTCGGGCTGCGGAGCCGAAGATATCCGACCCGAGGTCGGATTGCTGGATCAAGGGGCAGCCGACTCGGGGTCGGGCTGCGGAGCCGAAGATATCCGACCCAAGGTCGGATTGCTGGGTCAAGAGGCAGCCGTAGTCTTCCCGGGCGCGCGTGCCGGTCACGTGGGGCATGGTGGCTAAGTTCCCCCGTAACAATTTGAGTATTCTTATCTTTGTGCTTAATGTTTCACTATCTTTTTGATGTTGTCAAAAAGGAGGAGAAATATCTAAGTATATGCTCATAATGCTTTATGTGTTGATTATGTTAAGTTGATTAAATCTAAAGCATTATCATGAAGTATATTTTAAAGATATATATTTTCTACTTCAAACAACTTAGCTATGCATTACTTCTAGAATACAATATATTTTATATTGCATATACTCCAAGTTTTGTCATCATCAAAAAGGGGGAGACTGATGACCCAAAGATTGATTTTGATGATCACAAAATCTTGAAGTATAAATACTAATGTTTGTGTTGCAAGAAGAAAGATAATTTGTTTTGCAAGGAACATAGCAAGTTGGAAAAATACAAAAAGGCCTCAAAAGCTCTCAAGAAAAGTTGGAAGAAAGCTACACTTTATTGGCCCAAGTTTCAAGTTCAAATGATTCAAGTTAGAAGAGCAAATTCAAAGAAAGATTCAAAAGAATAGTCCTCGAGTCGACTCCTGGAAGTTTAGAGTCGACTCTGGCACTCTGGAGTTTCAAGAAACAGTGCTCGAGTCGACTCCGATACTCTACGAGTCGACTCCGACTGAGAACAAACAAAAAGACAGAAAGTTAATTTTCAGCGCTACAGTGCTCGAGTCGACTCCTACTTCAGCGCTACAGTGCTCGAGTCGACTCCTACTTCAGTGCTACAGTGCACAAACAAAAAGACAGAAGGTTAATTTTCAGCGCTACAGTGCTCGAGTCGACTCCTTGTGGAGTGATTGATTGTAACCCTATTTGATTTTGATGAGCTCAAAGCATTTGAGTATATCTTATGTTTACTAATGAATTCAATCTAGTGTTTCAGTGAAAATTTTGGAAATTTATGGTTAAGTGTCTCTAGATATGGTTCAAGATATTTTGGATAAGTTAAGAAGTCAATTTGAACCAAAGTCTGAGACTCGAGTCGACTCCTGGATATTACGAGTCGACTCCAAGCGTATCAGAAGCATTGGCATAGGCTCGAGTCGACTCCGGAACATTACGAGTCGACTCCGACTAAGAACAGACAGATAAACAGAAAGATACAACTCAAAATCTGTCAGCGAGTCGACTCCTGAAAAGCGCGAGTCGACTCCGATGCTTGCCGAGTCGACTCCAGGGTAGTACGAGTCGACTCCAGGGGGTTACAGACAGAAAGACAGAGAAGGTATTTTGGACCCTGAGAGCCGAGTCGACTCTTGAGGAACGCGAGTCGACTCCGATGGTTGGCAGGTCGACTCCAAAGAAAGCGAGAGTCGATTCTCAGTGTAATACAAGGCAAAAGTCAGAGAGCAACTTTCGGACACTGAGAGCCGAGTCGACTCCCGCAAAGGCCGAGTCGACTCCGAGACAGCGCTAGCCCAAAAAGACAGAAGACAGTATTTTTGTCTCTGAGAGGCGAGTCGACTCCAAGACAGTTCGAGTCGACTCCAAGGCAGCGCTACCCCAAAAAAGACAGAAGACTGCTTTTCAGATACTGAGAGCCGAGTCGACTCCAGAACAGTCCGAGTCGACTCCAAGACTGCACGAGCCAAAAGACAGAAGATCGGGAGTTCGGGCTCTGAGCGCCGAGTCGACTCCCAGAATTCACGAGTCGACTCGAGTGAGCCAAGTTGAAGAATACATCTATGGATTCCTTGGGATGAGCCGACTCCAAAAGTGCCAGGTCAGCTCCAGACTTTGGGGAGTCGACTCCAGGATAAGTCGAGTGGACTCCCAGTCGAGAAGACCACTTTAATTCAAATCCGGAACAGTTGCCGAGCCGACTCCAGAAAAGCATGAGTCGACTCCTGCTACAGCCGAGTCGACTCCAGATCGCGCGAGTCGACTCCGATCCCAACGGACACATTGTCAGGATGTGCAGAATGTGCAGAACGACTAGAAAAGTATGTCTAACGGCTAGTTTCCATGGGGAATGGCTTAATAGCCACAGAGGACTGTAGCAAGGCAGAAAAGTGAGACTCCATTCAAAGCTAAAGAAAATTCCACCAACCAAGAGCTCTCCAGAGTGATTACACGAAAAAGAAGGAAGAAGTGCATTGAAGTCGACTCTCCAACTCTCTTCCTCACATTCAAAGCTCTCCTCCTGACAGCAAGTCTACATCAAATTCAAGAGGAGTCAAAGAGTTTGAAAAGCCCCTTCCTTCATCTCCAAAAACAGTTTGAGGGCTTCTTACTCTTCCTTGCTTAAATTGTTAAATACGCTTTTGAGAAGCTTTCTTTTTCTGGTTGTTTCAAACTACTTGTTTCTTACTTGATTCAATCAGGGGATTGAATCAAGGGTGTATAGGTTTGTTGGTGAGCCTAGGTTGAAACCAACGTGTAAGGGTTCGATTGTGATCCCGGAAAAACAATCGGGTGGTTCTAGTCGGTGAGCCTGTGAAACCGACCGGGTTCATTGTGACCTCATAAAACTACAAGTTGGGTTGTGAGCTTGTAAAACAACCGGCTGTAATCCGAGGAGTTATAGTGAATTCCCAAGTGAGGCTTGGGGAGTGGACGTAGGAGCAAGGGTTAGCTCCGAACCACTATAAAATCTTTGTGTTTGTGATTGCCTTGTTGTTTGCACTTTCATTTCATTCACTGCACACAGCATCTAATTAATCAACTTGCTAAAAGTATTAATTAGTTATTCACAAACATTTTAATTGTAATAATTATTTTAAAAACCCAATTCACCCCCCCTCTAGGGTTGTCTATCTGGGCAACAAGTGGTATCAGAGCCGGAACTCTTTTACCCAAAGAGTAAAAGATCAAAATGACAACCCCATTTGGATCTTCCCACATTGAGGGCCAGTCCACCCAAAGACCTCCATTCTTCAATGGATCCGACTACTCATATTGGAAGGCTAGGATGAGAATATTTATCCAAGCCCAAGACTATGAGATGTGGACCATTATACTAAATGGACCATACATCCCATCCATTTATGTAGAGGGTGTCACTGTACCCAAACTTGAAAAGGATTGGGATGACAATGACATTAGGAAGGCACAACTCAATGCCAAAGCAATGAATGTGCTTTACTGTGCATTAGATAGAAATGAATTCAATATTGTCTCTACTTGCAATTCTGCAAAAGAGATTTGGGATAGACTTGAAGTGACCCACGAGGGCACAAATCAAGTCAAAGAATCCAAAATAAATATATTAGTTCATAAGTATGAATTATTTAAGATGGATTCTAATGAAACAATCACATGCATGTTCACTAGATTTACTGACATTGTCAATGGCCTAAAAAGCCTTGGCAAAAATTATACTAACAGTGAGCTTGTCAGGAAGATTCTTCGTTGTCTACCTAGGTCATGGAAAGCCAAAGTGACGGCAATCCAAGAAGCCAAGGACTTGAACAAGCTTCCACTTGAGGAGCTTCTTGGATCCCTAATGACGCACGAGCTCACAGTGAAACAACACAGGGAAGAAGAATCCTCTCATAAGAAAAAGGTAATAGCTCTCAAATCTACTTCTTCTAACAAGGATTTATCTTGCAGTAGCAGCAGTGAAGAAGAAGATCATGAAGGAGATGATGATGAGGCTCTTCTCGTGCGTAAGTTCAGAAAATTCATCAACCGAAAGAAGTCCTTTCATCAAAGGAGAGGTCCTTCAAGTTCCTATTGTTGGAATACCCCGATCATGCCGCTGAAAATTCAAAAAATTCAGATGCAGCGGAAGAGGCATGTGCGGGATCAACCGTTCATCGCATGAACGTTGTTTAAAAACCGTTCGTAGATAGATAAGGATTAAAAACTTTTAAATAACATTAGAAGATCAGATCTTCACCTTTGTACGGGTAGATGATCACCGCAAACTGATGATCGTGGTTTAGGATGAAGGTTCGCTTGAAGCCGTTCAAGTGCCCGGCCTCTACGGGTATCCACACGAAGCAGAAAACCGATCCAAGCTTTCTATCTCCCCGGGGTGCTAGCTCCCTTGCAGAGATAACTTTGATGGCTGATATCCTTCCTTTCAATCAATCCTTGATTGTGCTTGGGAGGAGGAAGAAGAAGGATGAAGAGAAGAAGAGGAACGAAGCCCTGCAGCCTTCTTTTTCTTCCTTGCATTGGAACCAAACGGTGGAGGAAGAAGGAGGCCACCAAGATCCTTTTCTTCCCTTTGTTGTTGGTGGCTGAAAAGAGAGGAGAGGAGGGTGGCCACGTGATGGAGAGGAGGAGGGCTTCTCATATCATTAGGGCACCTCCTTTCAAAGCCTTATAAAGGCATCTAGGGCTCCTATTTGGTTTAGTCCAAATCATGAATCAATTGGGTTCAATCTATGCTAGTCCTAATCCAACTAGAACTTGAATGAACCATGACTCAATTGAACTCTTCAATCCTAATCCAATTAGGAGTCATGTTGATTCATTAGATTAATAATTAATTAGGACTTAAGAAATCCTAATCCAATTAGGACTTGTTTAATTCTAGTCCTAATCCAATTAGGACTCTAATTTGAATTCGAAGTCCTAATCCGATTAGGACTCTAGGAATCCTACTCCAAGTAGGAATCCAAATTTAATTCAAAACTCCTAATCTAATTAGGATTGTAGGAATCCTACTCCAAGTAGGAATCCTAGTCCTACTCCAAATAGGATTCCCAGTCCAAGTAGGAATCCTAGTCCAAGTAGGAATCTCAGTCCAAGTAGGATTCCTAGTCCTAATCCAATTAGGACTCTATAAATCCTACTCCAAGTAGGACTCTTGGAATCCTACTCCAAGTAGGACTCTTGTTTTAAGTCCAATTAATTAATTCTCTTTGTTCCTTCTTCAGCTTATTATCAATCGAATTGATTACTTGTGATTCCTAACCACGATTCAACCATCGGATCGGTCAATGCCTCTAGTGTGTGTGACCCCATAGGTTCTACTCTGACTGGTAGTGAGATATATTGTGATCTCTATCACAATATCATTGAAAACTCCTTTCAATGGGTCGGAACGATTCCAACTCTACTCATTAGGGCTTATCGATCATCGAGATAGTCCCTATGAGTCCCACCATCCACCAGTGACACCTAGCAGCATGTAGTGGCTACCCAGTAGAATAGAATGATGAACCTCTAGGTGCAGTTATCATGTGATACAGTCCTTCTATCATGGATCCCTACAGGACGGAGGTCATGGATAACTCGTCAAACCCCTTCGTCTGTCATATGTCAAGATTTATTCGACTCGAGTTCGTTAGTGGAAAACTCTTTCTCCACTTTATATTACTGCCCTGGCCAAGGTCTTAGAACTCAGTCTAACAAATCACATAGGATCACTCCTCTTCTATCAAGGTCGATAGATTCCATGTGAGTGCATACCCTACTCCTACAGTGAACTTACTGCAGCCAATCTACACTACAAGGACCCATATGACTAGAGACCATGTATACGTGTAGTCAAACTACAATAACCTCACTGTGAGTAGCTGAAGCACCGCAGGTCAAAGGACCAGTCATACTACTGTAACATCAAGCAAGTCACTGACGAGTGGATAGACATCCAAGTGACTTCTTGTCTTGGTCACGCTCAGTACCCTTGTTCTCTAACAAGCACCTGCACTATCACTTCAGTGTCCCTACACTGTGGACTCAAGTCTCGTCCATCCAGAAGGAAAGTGATCTGTGCACTGATCGGATCGATCACCGTCCTCATGATGATCCATTGATCAGGAGCATTTAGAAATTAATCACCAATGATACATGGCTCAAATTCTCAACTCTTGAGAATATGCATCATCATCTTATTAATTTCTTGGACGATTCATAGACACATAAATAATATGAATGAAAAGATGCCTTTTATTTATTCAATAATAAATAGTCAAGTACAAAATTATGTCCCTAGAATTAACAATGTGTCAGCCAGATTGGCTTCTAGGGCATACATCTAACAATCTCCCACTTGCACTAAAGCCAATCAGTCATATATCTAAGCTCCATCTTCTTAAGGTGGGCTTCAGACTTTTGCTGACTTAGCTGCTTAGTGAACGGGTCTGCCACGTTATCCGCGGAGTCTACTCTCTGCACCTTTACATATTTCTTCTCAACATAGTCGCGTATGAGGTGGAAGCGCCGCTCTATGTGCTTGGACTTCTGATGAGACCTTGGCTCCATAGCTTGTGCTATGGTGCCAATGTTATCGCAGTAAAGTGTTATGGCATCTAATGACATTACACCTAACTCTGCAATGAACTTTTAACCAGAAGGTTTCCACTGCACCCTTAGATACGGCTTAACATTCAGCTTCTAAGGTAGAATCTATAATGATCGGTTGTTTGGAACTCTTCCAATTTACTGAACCACCATTGCACATATTCTGATGTAGACTTTCTATCATCAATATGTGTGCATCCTTCTACCTTCAACTTTGATCTTCTCCCAAAGAACAAGAACATGTCCTTAGTTCTTCTCAAGTACTTAGGACTGTTCTTCACAGTTATCCAGTACTTCTTTGCCTGGATCTGATTGACATATGCTCGTGACATTCACAGCATGTACTATATCAAGTCATGTACATAGCATGGCATACATGAGGCTCCCTATTGCTGATGCATAGGGGATCTTGCTCATGCGTTGAATCTCTTCAGATGTGTTGGGGCACATCTTCTTGGAGAGATTAATTCCATGCCTTAGGGGTAAGAGACCCCTTTTAGAGTTTTCCATGCTGAACCTTTTCAGCACTTCCTCTATGTATATCTTCTGTGATAGGCCAAGCATCCTTTTAGATCTATCTCTATAGACCTTAATTCCCAAAATATAGGATGCTTCCCCAAGGTCTTTCATGGAGAATTCTTTTGACAACCAGACCTTGACCGAGGTTAGCATGGGAATATCATTCCCTATCAGGAGGATGTCGTCCACGTACAGTACGAGAAATACGACAACGCTCCCACTAACCTTTTTTTAAACACACGGTTCCTCTTCGTTTTTGATGAAATCAAACGTTTTGATTGCATCATCGAAACGAGTGTTCCAACTCCGAGATGCTTGCTTTAGTCCATAGATGGACCTTTGCAGCTTGCAGACCTTGTCATCTCCATCACTGGAAGTGAAACCCAAAGGCTGTTCCATATAGATGTCTTCATCAAGATATCCATTCAGGAAAGCTATTTTCACATCCATCTGCCAGATTTCATAATCATGAAATGCTGCAATGGCAAGCAATGTTCGGATGGATTTTAGCATGGCTACAGGTGAAAAGGTCTCCTGATAGTCAATGCCTTCGCGCTGACTATACCCTTTCGCCACAAGCCTTGCCTTATAGGTCTCTACCTCTCCATCCGAACCTATTTTTCTTTTGTAGATCCATTTGCATCCAATAGGTACAATACCTTCTGGTGGGTCTACTAAGGTCCAGACTTGGTTGGAATGCATGGAGTCTAACTATGACTTCATAGCTTCCAACCATTTCTCGGAATCGATATCAGATATCGCCTCGTCGTAGGTTTTGGGATCTTGTGTATGATCCCTATCTCCCATTGGGAACATTTCCTCGGTATCCTCTTCTTGTATACCTAAGTATCTATCGGGAGGATGGAAGACCCTACTAGATCTACGAGGTGGTCGAGGGACATCGTGTACTGGCTCTGTATGAATGGGTTCGATAGGATCCATGACTCGTTGCTTTTCAGAGACTTTCTCTTCAAGCTCAATTTTCCTCCCACTGTCTCTATCAAGGATAAACTATTTTCATGAAGATAGCATGGCGTCTCATAAACACTTTGTGATCCTTTGGGATGAAAAATTGTATCCTAATAACCCTTTCAGGATATTCAATAAAACGAGCATTAATTGTCCTATCCTCTAACTTGTCCGCCTGTTGTCGCTTGACGTGGGCCGGATATCCCCAAATCTTGAGATGACCAAGACTTGGCTTCTTACCATGTCATATCTCATATGGTGTGGTAGGAACGGACTTTAGAGGAAATTCTATTCAATAAGTAAATAGGGCATCTATCTAAAGAAACAAGGGTAAATCAGTGAAGCTCATCATAGATCGGACCATATCCAATATAGTTCGATTCCTCCTCTCCGACACTCCGTTGAATTGAGGTGTACCAGGAGGAGTCCATTGTAAAACTATACCATTCTCCTTGAGATAATCTCGGAACTCTCCATTAAGGTATTCACTTCCTCGATCTGATCGAAAAACCTTAATGAGTTTTTTGTGCTTATTTTTCTACTTCATATCTAAGCTTTTTGAACCTTTCAAAAGTTTCATATTTGTGTCTCATACACATATCCATACCGTGAGTAATCATCGGTAAAAATGAAGTAAAAAATTACAACCCCTAGCCTGCACATCGAATGGGCCACACACATCAGTGTGTACTAGGGTAAGTATTTCAGTGAACCTCCCTGTGTCCTACAAAGGATAATTTGGCCATCTTTCCTTGAAGGCAGAATTGACAAATCAAATATGACTCGAAAGTCAATGAGCCCAAAAGCTCATGTTTCTCCAATTTGTTTATTCTGTCTTCTCCTATATGGCCAAGCCTGAGGTGCCATAAATACTTTAGATTTATCTCATTTTTGGATCTATTAGATCCCATGGTATTCACTGTTTGCTCACAGATACATCCACATGTATGTGATAGAGACTGTCAATCATAAAACCATGTTGAATCAATTTATTTTTTAAATAAAAATTTTTCTGTGCTAAATAAAATACAGAAATCAAATTTCTGCTAGCAATAGGTAACAGTCCCTAAGTATCCTAAGCATATCTGACAAACCTTCTCAAGGTCTGTCACCCTTCATGTTCTTTATGCTTCCCATGTATGTAGGACAGTTCCTCTTCCAATGGCCGTCCATCATGCAATGGAAACACTTTTCCTTGCAATTGGCCTTTTTCTTGGAACTTCCTTACTTGGTGTTTTCTTAGTCTTCTGCTTCTTCGCAGGCTTCTTCTTCTTCCAAATAGACTCTCTCTTGAAATTAGAAACCAACTTGACAGCGAAAACGATGCCCCTTGAACTTCTTCAAGGTCCCTAAGGTAGTTACCAATTTATTTAATAATTCTATTTTAGTGCATACAACCTTGTTCATATGGTAGTTTACTATAAACTATTCATATGAAGCTGGAAGGGATTGCGGGATCAAATCCGTTTGCAATCCTTGTGCATGGTCATGCCAAGCTTCTCAAGCTTCTCTAAGTCCTTTATCATGGTCAAACCATGATCATGGACAGACTGCCCATCGTGCATCTTCGCTTTAAAGAGCCTCTTGGACACTTCAAACCGAGCTGCGTGACTCTGATCACCATACAACTCTTGCAGGTGATTTAATATGTCCCTGGCAGTCTTCATGTTCTCATGCTGGCATTGTAATGCATTGGACATGGATGCCATTGTGCAGCACCTAACTTTATTGTCATTGTTCGTCCACTTAACAAGCGTCTTGCGCTGATCAATGATCGGACGGATTGGTAACATGGGAATTCCATGGTCTAGCATATACCCGAATTTCTCACAATTCAAAACTATTTTTGAAATTTGCTGAGCCAATCTTTATAATTGGGTTTGGTCAAACGGTTGTTCTATAGGATATGAGTTAAGAGTCTAGAAGCTGACTTTATGATCCTCAGAGAGTAAAGATTCTAGTTAGACTTTTGTACTTGATCCTAATCTGTTCTAAGGTCTTTTAGAACAAATGTAACTCCCACTATTTTCTCGAATTCCTCACACTCCCCTGGTAGGAAAACGGAAATCCCACACGACTAGGGTTTCTAGTGGGTACTGCGGTCCCACCGATTTACATGCCACCTCACCTAACAGTTATTGGTGAGACATAAATTGATGAATGTACAACTCTTGTACAATGCTTCTCAAGCATGTTGCAGTGCTACTTGGTCTCTAAGCCATGAAGACCTCACCTAACAGTTATTGGTGCCCAACCCCACCTTTACCCTACAACATCTCATGTCTATAGATAGGTCCAGCCCCCCGATGCAACTTGACCACTGTATCCAGCCGAGACAAATCAACATCAGAAAGACCTTAGCAGCTCTACTACAGTGGAAGACATATTGACTTAATATTGGTTAATCAGGTCTTAGTGTTTGCAACTTGAGCTCTTCATAAGAGGTAATCGAACAATTGGCCAGGTAAGCAGGTGGGAGGCTCCCCTTACTCAGAGAGTAAGGTCCTAATTAAGTAACCACCTTTCATGCATTCCTAGACACCAATTAGATCAATTAATCTAATATGACTTGCTCATGTCGGTTCACTCTCGACTTGATTGAGGAGGTTTTAATTTAGGTCTCAATTGGGTTTGCTACATCACATGCAAACCTATCTACCCGACTCTCATTCACATCACATGCAAACGGCACATTGCAGGCAGTTATAATCGCAGCAATAATTAAAGCTAAACTTTAAATAGGTGATGATCATGGATTCTAGTTAGGTCGTATTACAAGCACATGCACGTCAATCGATCAACTGGTCTTCAACTCTTGAATTGGTTCCAAGCCTTCTTGATTCGATCCTTGACCAACTCTTGATCCAATCGCCATCAACCGCTTAGACCCCTGTTCATCTCATGCCTTGTCTTCGACTTGATCGTTGACGTACATCACATCACAGAAATACAACCAGATATAAAATAAAAATAAAAATAAATTACATCTCCCTTTTAGGAGGCACGCAGGCCTCTCAAAACATCAAATAAGATGCATGCAAGCATCTGAAAAATTACATGACATTGCAGATCACATCGCAGGTCTTTACATTTGATACCAAAAGGGTTTGAATCCTATGATCATCACCACATGCAGCAATTATAATTTTCAGATCTGAAAACTAATTGATTATCTTACGACATAGGTTGCTGATCATGCTAATCATGATTCTAAACTTTATAATCCCATTAACAATTCAATTAGAATCATCTTTTTATCACATAAAAATCAGCATGCAAAAATCAGCACCCTAGAAAAATCTGCATGCAGAAAATTTTCAGCATACATAATCTTTCAATTTTCAGATCTAATAAGCCTATTAATAATTAATCTTTACCTTAATCTATGAAGCCTATGCTCTGATACCACTGTTGGAATACCCCGATCATGCCACTGAAAATTCAAAAAATTCAGATGCAGCGGAAGAGGCATGTGCGGGATCAACCGTTCATCGCATGAACGTTGTTTAAAAACCGTTCGTAGATAGATAAGGATTAAAAACTTTTAAATAACATTAGAAGATCAGATCTTCACCTTTGTGCGGGTAGATGATCACCGCAAACTGATGATCGTGGTTTAGGATGAAGGTTCGCTTGAAGCCGTTCAAGTGCCCGGCCTCTACGGGTATCCACACGAAGCAGAAAACCGATCCAAGCTTTCTATCTCCCCGGGGTGCTAGCTCCCTTGCAGAGATAACTTTGATGGCTGATATCCTTCCTTTCAATCAATCCTTGATTGTGCTTGGGAGGAGGAAGAAGAAGGATGAAGAGAAGAAGAGGAACGAAGCCCTGCAGCCTTCTTTTTCTTCCTTGCATTGGAACCAAACGGTGGAGGAAGAAGGAGGCCACCAAGATCCTTTTCTTCCCTTTGTTGTTGGTGGCTGAAAAGAGAGGAGAGGAGGGTGGCCACGTGATGGAGAGGAGGAGGGCTTCTCATATCATTAGGGCACCTCCTTTCAAAGCCTTATAAAGGCATCTAGGGCTCCTATTTGGTTTAGTCCAAATCATGAATCAATTGGGTTCAATCTATGCTAGTCCTAATCCAATTAGAACTTGAATGAACCATGACTCAATTGAACTCTTCAATCCTAATCCAATTAGGAGTCATGTTGATTCATTAGATTAATAATTAATTAGGACTTAAGAAATCCTAATCCAATTAGGACTTGTTTAATTCTAGTCCTAATCCAATTAGGACTCTAATTTAAATTCGAAGTCCTAATCCGATTAGGACTCTAGGAATCCTACTCCAAGTAGGAATCCAAATTTAATTCAAAACTCCTAATCTAATTAGGATTGTAGGAATCCTACTCCAAGTAGGAATCCTAGTCCTACTCCAAATAGGATTCCCAGTCCAAGTAGGAATCTTAGTCCAAGTAGGAATCTCAGTCCAAGTAGGATTCCTAGTCCTAATCCAATTAGGACTCTATAAATCCTACTCCAAGTAGGACTCTTGGAATCCTACTCCAAGTAGGACTCTTGTTTTAAGTCCAATTAATTAATTCTCTTTGTTCCTTCTTCAGCTTATTATCAATCGAATTGATTACTTGTGATTCCTAATCACGATTCAACCATCGGATCGGTCAATGCCTCTAGTGTGTGTGACCCCATAGGTTCTACTCTGACTGGTAGTGAGATATATTGTGATCTCTATCACAATATCATTGAAAACTCCTTTCAATGGGTCGGAACGATTCCAACTCTACTCATTAGGGCTTATCGATCATCGAGATAGTCCCTATGAGTCCCACCATCCACCAGTGACACCTAGCAGCATGTAGTGGCTACCCAGTAGAATAGAATGATGAACCTCTAGGTGCAGTTATCATGTGATACAGTCCTTCTATCATGGATCCCTACAGGACGGAGGTCATGGATAACTCGTCAAACCCCTTCGTCTGTCATATGTCAAGATTTATTCGACTCGAGTTCGTTAGTGGAAAACTCTTTCTCCACTTTATATTACTGCCCTGGCCAAGGTCTTAGAACTCAGTCTAACAAATCACATAGGATCACTCCTCTTCTATCAAGGTCGATAGATTCCATGTGAGTGCATACCCTACTCCTACAGTGAACTTACTGCAGCCAATCTACACTACAAGGACCCATATGACTAGAGACCATGTATACGTGTAGTCAAACTACAATAACCTCACTGTGAGTAGCTGAAGCACCGCAGGTCAAAGGACCAGTCATACTACTGCAACATCAAGCAAGTCACTGACGAGTGGATAGACATCCAAGTGACTTCTTGTCTTGGTCACGCTCAGTACCCTTGTTCTCTAACAAGCACCTGCACTATCACTTCAGTGTCCCTACACTGTGGACTCAAGTCTCGTCCATCCAGAAGGAAAGTGATCTGTGCACTGATCGGATCGATCACCGTCCTCATGATGATCCACTGATCAGGAGCATTTAGAAATTAATCACCAATGATACATGGCTCAAATTCTCAACTCTTGAGAATATGCATCATCATCTTATTAATTTCTTGGACGATTCATAGACACATAAATAATATGAATGAAAAGATGCCTTTTATTTATTCAATAATAAATAGTCAAGTACAAAATTATATCCCTAGAATTAACAATGTGTCAGCCAGATTGGCTTCTAGGGCATACATCTAACACCTATCACAAGGATAAAGGTAAGAAAAGGAAAAATGAGGGGATTGGATGTTATGAGTGCAAGAAGCCGAGGCACATCAGAGCTGAGTGTCCTTTGCTGAAGAAGGGGAGCAAGTACAAGAAAAAGAAAGCCCTTGTCTCCACCTTATCGGACTCCGACTCATCATCATCATCATCGGATGAGGAACAAGAAGAAAAGGCCAATTTCTGCTTCATGGCAAATAAAAATGATGTAACATCCGAAACGCATCTAGATTTTACCTTTGATGAATTGTATGATGCATTTAATGAATTAATGGTTGAATATAAGGCTATAAATCTTAAGAATAAAGAGCTAAAACTAGCTAATCAATCTCACCTCCATAAATATGATGAATTAGTTAAGGATAAGGATTTTATCACCAAAGAAAATTTAGAACTTAAGACAAGCAACCAAATGCTAATTAAAAAAATCTAATACCTTGAGTAAAGATAACGAAAAACTAGCCAAGAAAATTTCTAAACTTAAAAAGGATAAACAAACTATTGGAGGTAATTTCACAAAAGATTTAGATGCTCTAAAAACAGAAAAACAAAAGTTGGCACTAGAACTTGGAAGTACAAGCCCTTTGTAGACAAATTTACTTATAGCTCAGAAAAATTAGAAATGATACTTAATAGTCAACGAGCTGTGTTCAATAGAGCCGGTTTAGGGTATAAACCTAAAAATAAGCAAAAACTTCTTAGTAACTTCCTTGTTAAAGCAGGAGAAAGCACAACTAAGAAAGTAACATGTTTTTGCTGTGGAACATTAGGACATAAAGCAAATGTGTGCGATTATAGAAAAAAAAACTAAAAGAAAAATTAAAAGGGTTTGGGTTCCAAAAGGAACCAATACTACTAACCATGAAGGACCCAAGAAAACTTGGGTATCTAAAATCGTATGATTTGCTTGTGTAGGAGTGTCTTGCAGCCAAGGTCGACAAAAATTGTTGGTACTTGGATAGTGGCTGCTCAAGACACATGACGGGTGACAAAGACCAATTCTTCACCCTTGAGCCTAAGAAGGGAGGTGCTGTGACATTTGGAGACAATAGCCAAGGTCACATCATTGGTATAGGTAAAGTACAAATTACTCCTTCAACTTTTATTGATAATGTTCGATATGTTGATGGTCTTAAGCATAATCTACTTAGCATTAGTCAATTGTGTGATAGAGGCTTTGATGTTTTGTTCAAACCATCACTATGCATCATAACCAACTCAAATGACAATAGTTTAGTTTTTAAAGGAATAAGACGTGGGAATGTGTATGTTGTAGATCTTGAGGATCTTGCCAAACATAACCCATGTTTAGTTGTTAATGAAATTAAGGATAATGATGCTAGTTGGTTATGGCACCGTAAGTTAGGTCATGCAAGCATGGACACAATATCAAAACTAGTTAAAAGAGATTCCGTGATAGGTTTGCCAAAATTAAAGTTTGAAAAGAATAAAATATGTGAAGCTTGTCAATATGGCAAACAATCAAGGAACTCCTTTAAATCCATAAATTGTGTCTCTACCTCTAGACCTCTAGAACTACTACACATGGATCTATTCGGACCAACTAGAACCACAAGTCTGGGTGGAAGTAAATATGGTCTAGTTATAGTAGATGATTATTCTAAATACACTTGGGTCATGTTCTTAGCTCATAAAGATCAAGCATTTTCAGTTTTTAAGAAATTTCATAAGGAAGTAACAAATGCTAGAGATACTTCAGTCATAGCTATTAGAAGTGACCATGGTACCGAATTTGAAAATTATTTATTTGATGAGTTTTGTAGTAAAAAGGGGATAACTCATAATTTTTCTGCACCTAGGACACCACAACAAAATGGAGTTGTGGAAAGAAAAAATAGAACTCTAGAAGAAATGGCTAGAACCATGTTATGTGAAAGTAACCTCCCTAAGTACTTTTGGGGAGAAGCCATCAATACCTCTTGTCATATATTAAATAGAGTTTTATTGAAACCCATTATAAAGAAAACACCTTATGAACTTTGGAAAAATAGAAAACCAAAAGTAAACTATTTTCATGTCTTTGGATGTAGGTGTTTTGTTCATAATAATGGAAAAGATAATCTAGGTAAATTTGACTCTAAATCTGATGAGGGTATATTCTTGGGGTACTCTACAACTAGTAAAGCATATAGAGTCTTTAATAAAAGAATCCTAGTTATAGAAGAATCCATACATGTTGTTTTTGATGATTCTGAAAGAGTAGATGCCCTACAAGCCAATCGCAATATGTATTGCGAAAGGTTTTTTCTTTTGATTTGTCCAAATCATGTACATGATGTTTAAATATGAATAAAGGCGTTATGTTTTATCATATGCTGTTGATTATATTTATGATAAACTCCTTAGATTAGGGCAATGGTTTTAAGACTATGATGAGATCATACTAGTGAGACTTAAAATCCTAAAATCCTAATCTTAAATATTTCCAGTCATTGGTACATTGAGTCGGGAATCAATGATTACCGGAAAGACTGGCATGTCTTATGTATGCTCGATGCAGAGAATGATTGATCTCACAATCATTTGTGTGGAGACACTAATACAAAGATGTGGGTGCTCATTAGAGGAATGAGTTCACTGAATTGACCTACAAAGAAAAATCTTATGAAGTCTTACTTACATGTCAAAAGATGATTCTCTTAGTGGGAGTTGTGCAACTGATCCTATGACCTGAGATCACCATGGTATCTTGTGCACATGAACCCATATTTTGGTTTACACTCATTCATGACAATAAGTTATGTACGAGGTCTTCTGGATATGGTGAATTGTGTATGAAGATTATGAGTAGGTCAACAAGGAATTAATCACTTCTAGTAAGAGAAGATAGCATCCTATTTATTCTAATCATATGATAATTCAGGAAGCCTTTGATCAAAGCAGAATGAAAATTAGAAAGAGTTTCTAAAGTTTCATTATTTGAATTATCATTAAAAGATTGAGAAAAATATGAATATGAAATTGAGTTTGACATATATTCATACTCATATACATATTTGGGATGCAGTTTGATTAAAGGATTGAATTGCATGGTAACTTGCCACTGAAGGGTATTTTTGGTATTTCCACCAAATTTTATATTTTCCGGGTAGACATGACACGTTGCTAGACGTCAATCTTGTTTTATAGGTTTGATCAAATTAAAGAGTTTAATTCGATCACCAATTAGAAAGGATTCTAATTGTTAAGTTCGGGTTCGCGCAGTTTGGACTTAAATCGATTAGAAGAGTTCTAATCAAGTTGGGTCAACTCGCACTCACACCTATTGCTGGCTAAGTATGGAACCCAATGGGTCACACATAAGAAAACTTATCAAGGGTCTAATTGGATTAGATCATGTTTGCAAGATAAACATCCTAGCAGGTGTTGCAAACCTTAGCTCCTAATTCGAATTGGATTCGAATCTGATTCGAATTGGATTCGAATCTGATTCGAATTGGATTCGAATCTGATTCGAATTGGATTCGAATCTGATTCTTAATTGATCTAATTTGATTAGATCATATTCTAATATGGGTTAGCCAAGAGTTGGCACCTAATTGGCTTGGTTTGAGTCTAATTGGATTAGATTTAATAAATCATTCAATCTAGACCGTTAGATCTTGATCTACCGTTGGATGAAGACATAATGGAGAGTTGGTTTAACCCAATTGGATTGGGTTAGAGGATGGCTACCATAATTGACCATTGGATCTTAATCCCACCATTGGATGAAGACATAATGGGTCAAGTGAATGGCGCCTTGCATTGGAGCCCTTAGATCATCATCATGAAAGATCAAGAGGTGAGGCGTGATGGACATGTGATTAGCATGTGATGTTGACTTGGTCAAAATATGGCACCACATGAAAGGACATATCATTTGATACACCTCTTCACTTGATCTGCACCTCCTCTTATTTGATATGGCCCTTTAGATAATGCCCTTTCATGAGAGGATGTGTGGATGGGATGCATCCCTTGGAGATGCATCCCTACACCTATTATAAATAGGTTAGCACTCCATGGGTTTCATCATTCCAATTCCACCCCACTCCTCTCTTCTTTCTTTCTTACATTAGTTTCTTTCTTTCTAGCATTGCTTCTAGTGTATCCTAAGCCAAGACAAGGTGGTCTTCTTTAGGACAAAAAGGATTAGAAGTGATTTTAGAAGGCTAAAGGAAAATAGAAAGGAAGGAAAGCAAGCCATTAGAGTTCTTTAGAAGAATTCTGCATTAAGGATCAAAAGTCTTTGGAGCTAAAGTCTTGATCAAGTTTTCGTGTGGATCACCATTGGAGGGCGGACACTTGGACGCCTCGTGGAGATTGTACACTTTGGATTAGCGTTTGAGGTATTCTACTAATTCTGCATTTATTTTATATCATTTGATTGTAATCATTAAGGTGATCTAGGCTTAAAAGGTGTTGCCCAGATAGACAACCCAAGAGGGGGGGTGAATTGGGTTTTAAAATAATTTTAACTATTAAAGCGTTTGTGGGTGACTAATTAATGCTTTTTACAAGATGATTAATTAGTTGCCGTGATGTGTATGAAATGAGGGTAATGGTAAGAGACAAGCAATCACAAACACAAAGCTTTTATAGTGGTTCGGAGCTAACCCTTGCTCCTACGTCCAATCCCCAAGTCTCTCTTGGGAATTCACTATAACCCCTTGGATTACAGCCGGTTGTTTTTCAAGCTCACAACCAAACTTGTTGTTTTACGAGCTCACAACGAACTCGGTCGGTTTTTCTAGGCTCACCGACTAGAACCAACCCCGATTGTTTTCCCGGGATCACAATCGAACCCTTACACGTTGGTTTTACACTCGGCTCACCAACCAACCTCAATACTCTTGATTCAATGCCCCGATTGAACCAAGCAAAGACAAAGGTGTAGATAAAAGAGACAAACAGAAAAATACAGCTTCTCGAAAGCAGATAAATGGCAATATGAACAATAACGAAGTTAAGAGCCCTCAAACGCTTTTTAGTTGGAGAAGAGGAAGGGCTTCTTGAACTTCGGGTCTCCTATTGAATGTGTAGTCGACTTGAATGCAGGAGAAGGCTCTTTCAATGTTGGGAAGAAGTAGGTGGATGCAGTTATGGATGCAGTTAATGCTGCTCTTCCCTCTTTTTCGTTGAAGAACAAGTTGCAGAGATTGAAAGCTTGATTACTTGGAGTGGAATGGTTGTTCTATCTCTTGCTACAGTCCTCTGTGGCTATTTAAACCAACCCCCACGGAAACTAGCCGTTAGAGAGCTTTTTCTGCCCGTTCTGCACACTCTGTACAGTCTGACAATGTGTCCGTTGGTGGGTTGGAGTCGACTCGTGCGATCAGGAGTCGACTCGTCTGTGGCGGGAGTCGACTCATACTTTTCCGGAGTCGACTCTGCAACTGTTCCAGATTTGAATTAAAGTTGCCTTCACGACTGGGAGTCGACTCGTCTTGACCCAGAGTCGACTCGCCAACTTCTGGAGCTGACTTGGCTTTCTCGGAGTCGGCTCATCCCATGAAGTCCGTGGACGTATTTTTGAATTTGGTCCACTCGAGTCGACTCGACTGTCCTGGGAGTCGACTCGGCTCTCAGTTTCCGAAACTTGGTCTTCTGCCCTTTTGATGTGAAGCTGCCTTGGAGTCGACTCTAGCTGTCTGGGAGTCGACTCGAATCTCAGAGTCCAGAATCTGCCCTCTGACTTTTTCTTTGTGTACTGCTGAGAGTCGACTCTTGCTGTCTTTGGAGTCGACCTGCCAACCATCGGAGTTGACTCGCGTTCCACTGGAGTCGACTCGAATCTCAGACCCGAAAACTGCTCTCTGACTTTTTCTTTGTATTCCTCTTGGAGTCGACTCTTACTACCCTGGAGTCGACTCGGTGAACATCGGAGTCGACTCGCGCACTTCGGGAGTCGACTCGTTGACAGGTTCTGAGTTGAAGCTTTCAGTTCGTCTGTCTGTTCTCAGTCGGAGTCGACTCGTACTGATCCGGAGTCGACTCGAGCTCGTGCCAGTGAACTTGATACGCTTGGAGTCGACTTGTGATACTCTGGAGTCGACTCGAGTCTCAGACTTTGGTTCAAGCTGACTTCTTAACTTATCCAAAAATTATGAACCAAGTCTTGAGACACTTAGACAAGATTTTCACTGAAACACTTAATTGAATTCATTAGTAAATAAGAAATATACTCAAATGCTTTGAGCTCATCAAAATCAAATAGGGTTTTAATCAATCACTCCACAATCTCCCCCTTTTTGATGATGACAAAACATTGAGTATATGTAAAGTGAATTGCACTATAAACAATGAAATAAAATCCATAAATGAATTCAAATGTCTGGTAGTTCAATTTATCCAAGCTTGAAAGGAGTGAAACAATAAATTTTGGAGTTAAAGCTCCCCCTTTCATTTGGAATTATATAAGCCTTCATATCATGCAATCAATTGTTTGGCTTATATATATTTAATGATTTAGCTTTCTTAAAAATTCAGATTCTCCCCCTCAACATATGCATTCTACTTTGTTTTGATTCTTTGAATTTCCTTTTAATGCTTTGAAGTTTTTGAACTGAAATTTTGGTTTTTAGAGGGAAAATCTATCAATTTGTTCTTGAGTAGGATTCAGCTAATCTTCGAATATCCCTTGAATAGATTCTGGAGATTACTCTATTAGGAGCCCCAAAAGAGAGATAATGAGCCTCGGGGCACCGAATCCACTTAGAACAAATTTGTGTGTTTTAAGAGTTTATCTTTTTATTGATTTCCATTGATTCCTTTTACATATTTTATACATATTTTTCTTTCTTTTACATATTTCTCCCCCTTTTTGTCATCATATCAAAAAGGAGGTAAACAGAACACACAATCAACCATAGATCAAAAGGCACATTATTGAAGAAAAATGCGGCTACTCATTGTATTAATTTGTATGTAAGTACATTTCAGAATACAATAAGTAACGTAAAGCAATACATGTCAAAGCAAAATACAAAAAGTAGCTACGGTCTCCTCGAGGATGTAGGTCCTCCTCTCGAGGATGTATCTCCTCCTCTCGAGGATGTGGCTCCTCCTCTCGAGGATGTATCTCCTCGAGGCATGCGCTCCACGAGTGATTGGACCGCATTGGTCACGTTCTCTAGCTGGCGAATGATGGCCTGGATGGCCCTGCTCTGTGTCGTATCCAGCTCGAGTACTGACTTCTGCAGTTCGTCCAGCTTGTCGATGAGCACATTCCACAAGCGCTCGGCCCCTGCGGTGGTGGTGGACATGTCACGGCCGATGTCATCCCGCATCTGTCGAGTGGTGCTCGTGACCTCACTCATGCTGTGGAACTGGGCCTGTATCAAGGTCCTCATGTTGTATATCTCTTGCCGCACCTCAGCCGTCATGTCTGTCACGGCTGTCAGGGAAGGGACCAATCCGGAAGATGTGGGCGCAGGAGAGGGAGTAGGCACCGAACCCCGGAGCTCCTGGAGCAGATCTCGGACTATCTCCTGCCGCAGCTCCCGGAGCTGCTCAGACGAGATCCGGACCTCCATAGGCTGAGTGGGTGGAGCTGAGGAGGAGGGTCCGGCGGAGGTGGTAGGAGCAGAAGTGGATGGAAAGTCTGGTATGTCGGGAAAGTCAGAATCGGGCTCAGGACTGGGGGAAGGTCTGGTGGTCTGTGTGGTGATGGATGACTTCCTAACCCAGATCCCCTCTCTCTTCCGAAACCCCATCCTGTGTAGGGTCCCCGCTCGCATGCGATCTGTCCATCGCAATGCGCGAAAGGGTTCCCCCTCAGGAATGGGAATCTCGTACTCCCTAAACAGAAGGGTGAATATCATGCCGTATGGGAGGGTGAGCCTAGGTCTATCTAGGGGCTCACACATATACCTATAGATGAGTTTGGGAAAGTTGATCGGGGTGTCCTGAAGAATATAAAACATAAGAGCTAGGTCTCTCTCATTTACAAAATCAAATCTCCCTGTCTTAGGGAAGATGGACCTAGACAGTATACTCAAAAGAATTCTCACCTCAATCGGAAGTGAGCTAGCAGAAACCTCGTCTAGAGGTGACTGGGGTGGATGCCCTAGAACGGCCGTAAGGGCCTCAACCCTGTCCTCAGGGTGTGTGGGAGCCACCCCTACTAATGGAAGGTGGAGGATGTGGGCAATAAGATCCTCCGTAACAAACAGAGGGACACCGGCTACTGTGCCCTCGATACCCCCATCTCCCCGATGGACGGTACCATAGAACTCTCTAACAAGGCCAGGGTAAGTGGGGAGATCTAAAGTGAGGAAGTACTCTAATCCCTGTGTCCTAAGCCTATCACCTATGGTGAACCCTTCCCGGGAGAGATAGTCGAAGTCGACATATCTCCCGGTGGTGACGGCCTTCCCGGCCAATGGCCTCGCGGGAACCGCCCTAGGCGGGGAACGAGCCGGAGGTGGTTGCCTCGTGGGATCGTGCCGCGCCTTGGAGCGCCGCTCGGGACCGGCCTCGGGTCGGGACCTCTTCCGGACAACGGTCTTACGTGGCATTATGACCTAGACGGAATGAAAAACCTAAAGGACGGAGAAAGGTCGACGGAGGAGGCTTGGGACCGACCGGGGGCGACCTAGGAAGGGATGAAAAAAAAATGAAGAACCGGTGAAAGATCGACGGAAAAGGGGTTGGAGACGATCGGGGACGACCTAGGAGTCGGCTCTAGGGCTTTTGAACAGTGGCGGCTTGAGAGAAAAGTGTTTTCGAAACGACAAATCTAGGGTTAAAAAGTCGGATCCCGACTGCGAGTCGACTCCACTGAGTCGCGAGTCGACTCGACCTCGAGTCGACTCCAGAATATGCGCGAGTCGACTCTCCTTATGCGCCTGTAGACTTCGAGTCGACTCCCGACTATATGCGAGTCGTCTCCCCCTCTGCTGCCATCTTTGCGAGTCGACTCCCGCAAATGCGCGAGCCGACTCCCCCTTAGGAGCCGACTCTGAAACTTACTCGAGTCGTCTCTAACTTTGGCACGCACCTAAAAATCATGCTTCGTTTGTGCCAAACGAGGGAAAATCACTAAATTAGGATCTGATTTGATGATCATTGAAGAGAAACTCTATTTTAACCACAAACTAATCATCAAAATCAATGAATCTAGTGGAAACTACCACTAGGATGGATCAATCACTCCTAATCCCCTCCTAAGCACACTAAACCTCTCTTCACTTAGGGGTTTTGTAAAAATGTCTGCTAATTGATCATCAGTACAAACAAATTGGAGTGTCACATCACCATTCAATACATGATCTCTTATGAAGTGATGTCTTATCTCAATATGTTTAGTTCTTGAATGCTGAATTGGATTTTTAGTTAGATTAATGGCACTTGTATTATCACAATTAATGGGAATTTTATCTTGTTTAATGCTATAATCTTCTAGTTGTTGTTTAATCCACAAGATTTGAGCACAACAACTCCCGGCTGCAACATATTCAGCTTCAGCAGTAGATAATGCAACCGAGTTTTGTTTCTTGCTAAACCATGAGATAAGGTTTTCTCCTAGAAATTGACACAACCCGCTGGTACTTTTTCTATCAAGCTTACATCCAGCGAAGTCTGAATCTGTGTATCCTATTAAGTTTAGGCTAGATTCTTTAGAGTACCATAGCCCTATATTCTTAGTTCCTATTAAATATTTAAAAATTCTCTTAACTGCAACTAGATGTGATTCTTTAGGATTAGCCTGATATCTAGCACACATGCAAACACTAAACATAATATCAGGTCTACTTGCAGTAAGATACAATAAGGATCCTATCATACCTCGATACAGTTTCTGATCTACAGATTTACCTGATTCATCTTGGTCTAATTTGCATGATGAACTCATGGGGGTGCTGATTGATTTGTTTCCCTCCATATCAAACTTCTTGAGCATCTCCTTGATATATTTGGCTTGATTGATGAAGATGCCTCCTTCAGATTGTTTGATTTGGAGTCCAAGGAAGTAAGTCAGCTCTCCCATCATGCTCATCTCAAATTCACTCTGCATCAAGTTAGCAAATTCTTCGCAGAGACGATTGTTAGTAGCACCGAAAATAATATCATCAACATAAATCTGTACTAACAGCATATCTTGGTTTTTCTTTTTCAGAAAAAGAGTTGTATCTACATTACCCCTAGAGAACTCATGTTCTAATAGGAATTTGCTAAGTCTCTCATACCATGCTCTAGGTGTTTGTTTCAAACCATAAAGTGCTTTGTTCAATTTATAAACATGATTAGGGTATTGATGATTTTCAAAACTAGGAGGTTGTTCTACATATACCTCCTCATTAATATACCCATTTAAAAATGCACTTTTTACATCCATTTGAAATAGTTTGAAGTTCTTAGAGCATGCATATGCTAATAATAATCTAATAGCCTCAAGTCTAGCTACAGGAGCAAAGGTTTCATCAAAATCTATACCTTCTTCTTGATTATACCCCTTTGCTACTAGTCTAGCCTTATTCCTTATTACGATTCCATTTTCATCTAGTTTATTTTTATAAATCCATTTTGTACCTATAATTGGATATTCAGAAGGTCTCTCAACTAGATTCCACACTTTGTTTCTAGTAAATTGGTTTAATTCTTCTTGCATTGCATTTATCCAATTTACATCATTTTCGGCTTCTTCTATATATTTGGGCTCAAAGTGTGAGACAAACGCTAGATGGTTATTTAAATTCCTAAGGGATGCTCTAGTCCTAACCGGTTGAGATGGGTCATCTAGAATTAGTTCCTTAGGATGCCCGTGAGCATACCTCCAAGCTTTAGTTAGCCCATGATCCACAATAGCCTCTTGGCTTGATGATGCTCCTTCAATCAATTTTTGATTATCATCTTGTAATGTCATTTTATCTATCTTTTCTTCAAGAATTTCAGCATCATCATCAAGGTTAACTTTCTTACTAGAGGAGATGTCACTAGAATCATCAAATACAACATGTATAGATTCTTCTATAACTAGGGTTCTTTTATTAAAGACTCTATAGGCTTTACTAGTCGTAGAGTAACCTAAGAATATTTCCTCATCAGATTTAGAGTCAAATTTACCTAGATTATCTTTCCCATTATTATGAACAAAACACCTACATCCAAAAACATGAAAGTAGTTTACCTTTGGTTTTCTGTTTTTCCAAAGTTCATAAAGTGTTTTCTTTATAATGGGTCTTAATAAAACTCTATTTAATATATGACAAGAAGTATTAATGGCTTCTCCCCAAAAGTACTTAGGGAGGTTACTTTCACATAACATAGTTCTAGCCATTTCCTCTAGAGTTCTATTTTTCCTCTCCACAACTCCATTTTGTTGTGGTGTCCTAGGTGCAGAAAAATTATGAGTTATTCCCTTTTTATTACAAAACTCATTGAATAACTGATTTTCAAATTCGGTACCATGGTCACTTCTAATGGCTATTACTGAAGTATCTCTAGCATTGGTTACTTCCTTATGAAACTTTTTAAATACTGAAAAAGCTTGATCTTTATGTGCTAAGAACATAACCCAAGTGTACCTAGAATAATCATCTACAATAACTAGACCATATTTATTTCCACCTAGGCTTGTTGTTCTAGTTGGTCCGAATAGGTCCATGTGTAATAATTCTAGAGGTCTAGAGGTAGAGACACATTTTATGGATTTAAATGAGTTCCTAGATTGTTTGCCAAATTGACATGCTTCACATATCTTGTTCTTTTCAAATTTTAATTTTGGCAAACCTATCACGGAATCTCTTTTAACTAGTTTAGTTATTGTGTCCATGCTTGCATGACCTAACTTACGGTGCCATAACCAACTAGCATCATTATCTTTAGTTTCATTAACAACTAAACATTGGTTATGTTTTGCAAGATCTTCAAGGTCTACTACATACACATTTCCACGTCTAATTCCTTTAAAGACTAAACTATTGTCATTAGGGTTTGTTATAATGCATAGTGATGGTTTAAACATAACATCATACCCTTTATCACATAATTGACTAATGCTTAACAAGTTATGCTTAAGACCATCAACATATCTAACATTATCAATAAAAGTAGAAGGGGTGATTTGAATTTTACCAATACCAATGATGTGACCTTGGTTGTTGTCTCCAAAAGTCACAGCACCTCCCTTCTTAGCTTCAAGGGTGAAAAATTGATCCTTATCACCCGTCATGTATCTTGAGCAGCCACTATCCAAATACCAGCAGTTTTTGTTGACCTTGGCTGCAAGACACTCCTCATTTCCATTGGCCATGAAGCAGAAATTGGCCTTTTCCTCTTGTTCCTCATCCGATGAAGAGGATGATGAGTCTGAGTCGGATAGTGTCGTGACAAGAGCCTTCTTCTTCTTATACTTGCTCCCCTTCTTCAGTAACGGGCACTCAGCTCTTATGTGACCCGGCTTCTTGCACTCGTAATAGCCAATCCCCTCATTTTCCCTTTCCTTACCTTTGTCCTTGCGGTAGGAATTTGAGGGGCCTCTCCTTTGATGATAGGACTTCTTGTGGTTGATGAATTTTCTGAATTTGCGCACAAGAAGTGCCTCACCATCATCATCCTCATGTTCTTCTTCTTCACTGCTGCTACTGCAAGATAAGTCCTTGTTAGATGAAGTAGATTTTAGAGCTATTACCTTTTTCTTATGGGAGGACTCTTCCTCGTTGTGTTGTTTCATGGTTAGCTCGTGCGTCATTAGGGATCCAAGAAGCTCCTCAAGTGGTAATTTGTTCAGGTCCTTGGCTTCTTGGATTGCGGTCACTTTAGCTTCCCATGACCTTGGTAGACACCGAAGGATTTTCCTGACAAGCTCACTGTTAGTATAGTTCTTGCCAAGGCTTTTTAGGCCATTGACAATGTCAGTAAACCTAGTAAACATGCATGTAATTGTTTCATTAGAATCCATTTTAAATAGTTCATATTTATGAACCAAAATATTTATTTTGGATTCTTTGACTTGATTCGTGCCCTCATGGGTCACTTCAAGTCTGTCCCAAATCTCTTTTGCAGAATTGCAAGTAGAGACCCTATTAAATTCATTTCTATCTAAGGCACAATAAAGCACATTCATAGCTTTAGAGTTTAGTTGTGCCTTCCTCATGTCATGTTCATCCCAATCCTTTTCTAGTTTGGGTACCGTGACACCCTCTACATATATGGATGGGATGTATGGGCCATTTACTACAATGGTCCACATCTCATAGTCTTGGGCTTGGATGAATATTCTCATCCTAGCCTTCCAATATGAGTAGTCGGATCCATTAAAGAATGGGGGTCTTTGGGTGGACTGACCCTCAATGTGGGAAGATCCAAATGGGGTTGTCATTTTGATCTTTTACTCTTGGGTGGAAGAGTTTAGGCTCTGATACCACTTGTTGCCCAGATAGACAACCCAAGAGGGGGGGTGAATTGGGTTTTAAAATAATTTTAACTATTAAAGCATTTGTGGGTGACTAATTAATGCTTTTTACAAGATGATTAATTAGTTGCTGTGATGTGTATGAAATGAGGGTAATGGTAAGAGACAAGCAATCACAAACACAAAGCTTTTATAGTGGTTCGGAGCTAACCCTTGCTCCTACGTCCACTCCCCAAGTCTCTCTTGGGAATTCACTATAACCCCTTGGATTACAGCCGGTTGTTTTCCAAGCTCACAACCAAACTTGTTGTTTTACGAGCTCACAACGAACTCGGTCGGTTTTTCCAGGCTCACCGACTAGAACCAACCCCGATTGTTTTTCCGGGATCACAATCGAACCCTTACACGTTGGTTTTACACTCGGCTCACCAACCAACCTCAATACTCTTGATTCAATGCCCCGATTGAACCAAGCAAAGACAAAGGTGTAGATAAAAGAGACAAACAGAAAAATACAGCTTCTCGAAAGCAGATAAATGGCAATATGAACAATAACGAAGTTAAGAGCCCTCAAATGCTTTTAAGTTGGAGAAGAGGAAGGGCTTCTTGAACTTCGGGTCTCCTCTTGAATGTGTAGTCGACTTGAATGCAGGAGAAGGCTCTTTCAATGTTGGGAAGAAGTAGGTGGATGCAGTTAATGCTGCTCTTCCCTCTTTTTCGTTGAAGAACAAGTTGCAGAGATTGAAAGCTTGATTACTTGGAGTGGAATGGTTGTTCTATCTCTTGCTACAGTCCTCTGTGGCTATTTAAACCAACCCCCACGGAAACTAGCCGTTAGAGAGCTTTTTCTGCCCGTTCTGCATACTCTGTACAGTCTGACAATGTGTCCGTTGGTGGGTTGGAGTCGACTCGTCTGTAGCGGGAGTCGACTCATACTTTTCCGGAGTCGACTCTGCAACTGTTCCAGATTTGAATTAAAGTTGCCTTCACGACTGGGAGTCGACTCGTCTTGACCCAGAGTCGACTCGCCAACTTCTGGAGCTGACTTGGCTTTCTCGGAGTCGGCTCATCCCATGAAGTCCGTGGACGTATTTTTGAATTTGGTCCACTCGAGTCGACTCGACTGTCCTGGGAGTCGACTCGGCTCTCAGTTTCCGAAACTTGGTCTTCTGCCCTTTTGATGTGAAGCTGCCTTGGAGTCGACTCTAGCTGTCTGGGAGTCGACTCGAATCTCAGAGTCCAGAATCTGCCCTCTGACTTTTTCTTTGTGTACTGCTGAGAGTCGACTCTTGCTGTCTTTGGAGTCGACCTGCCAACCATCGGAGTCGACTCGCGTTCCACTGGAGTCGACTCGAATCTCAGACCCGAAAACTGCTCTCTGACTTTTTCTTTGTATTCCTCTTGGAGTCGACTCTTACTACCCTGGAGTCGACTCGGTGAACCTCGGAGTCGACTCGCACACTTCGGGAGTCGACTCGTTGACAGGTTCTGAGTTGAAGCTTTCAGTTCGTCTGTCTGTTCTCAGTCGGAGTCGACTCGTACTGATCCGGAGTCGACTCGAGCTCGTGCCAGTGAACTTGATACGCTTGGAGTCGACTCGTGATACTCTGGAGTCGACTCGAGTCTCAGACTTTGGTTCAAGCTGACTTCTTAACTTATCCAAAAATTATGAACCAAGTCTTGAGACACTTAGACAAGATTTTCACTGAAACACTTAATTGAATTCATTAGTAAACAAGAAATATACTCAAATGCTTTGAGCTCATCAAAATCAAATAGGGTTTTAATCAATCACTCCACAAAAGGGTTTCATGCATAGGGACTTTATTAAGAAATTTTTAAAATCCCTAGCTTCTGCTGCGCATTATAACATGCTAAAACCCTTCAATGGTATCAGAGCCATCCTTAATTGGTTCAATCAAATAATTATGTATGATGTATGATTATTAATTTTCTATGAGATAGTAATGTCATATGCTTAGAGAAATGCTGAAATGTATGATTCATATATGATATGTTATGTAATAAAATATCATGATATAAAATTTTTCATATGAAAATATGTTGAAGCATGTTAATTAATTGCTTATGATTTATGCATGCTATGAGATAGCCATGATGCATAATAGTTTATTTTAGACATATTAAATATATGTTACAATTAAAGAATGTGCTAGAGACTAGTAAGCCCTCAATAAAAATTATATTAAGTCATAGTGTTGAAAAACTTTGGGCTAACCCATATTAGAACAATTAATCTAATTGGTGTCTAAGGAAAGCACTAAAGGTGGTTCTCTAATTAGGACCTTACTCTCTGAGTAAGGGGAGCCTCCCACCTGCTTACCTGGCCAATTGTTTAATTGCCTATTATGGATAAGCTTAATATTGATATAACACTATTGATAGCCTTCCTTCATGCCTCGATATTATTATGTCAAGATCAATGCTAGTTTGTTATGCTAACACAAGACTTGCAATAGGGACTGATGTTATACTGTCTTGGTGCATTAAGATGCTTATGGCATATTTTAATATATTGCCTTGTTGTGCAACCACAAGGGCAATATTATTCGAATATGACTATATGGAAATGAAGGGTTTGACTTAACTAAAATATTTTTGTTTGTTGTGCTAACACAAGGCAATAAGTATTTTAAGAGGACAAGATAAAGTTGAGAATTGCATGAGATGCAATTGGAAAGAGTTTTCTACCTTTGAACTCATAAGAGTTTGTTGTGTAAACACAAGGCTTTTTATGATGAATTAGGATCTCAACCCTACTAAGAAAAATTATATTTTTATGTTTATCATAGGAGAGGGCTATGATATTCGACAAAAATAGTAGGAGACAAATTAGATTAAAGTCCTTATCTAGTTGCAAACATGTCATCATGATTGATCTGCTTATATTAGTTTTGTTCTTGCATATGTAGAATTATTAAATGGCTTCTTCACTTTCACTAAGAGGCATCTTAGATGCCAACAAGTTGACCGGACCAAACTATGTGGACTGGTTGAGGAATTTAAAGATAGTACTCACTCAGGAAAAAATTTTCTATATACTTGAAACCCCTGATCTTGGAGATCTAGGGGATGATGCTACAGAAGAGGAGGTTGCCACACATAAGATGTGGAAAAATGACAGTGTAACTGTCAAATGTATCATACTTGCCTCTATGAGCAATGAATTACAGAGGCAACATGAAGGCATGGACACTCAATCCATACTTCTCAAGTTAAAAGAGTTGTATGGAGAACAAAGCAGGACTGCTAGGTATGAGATATCTAAGCAGTTGTTCCGTGCTAGAATGAATGAAGGAACTCCAGTGCAAAACCATGTTCTTATGGTTATAGACTTGATCACCAGATTAAGTCAATTAGGTTTTGCTATGGATAGTGAGCTCAGTCAGGATTTGATCCTGCAATCACTGCCTGATTCATTCTCTCAGTTTGTTGTGAACTTTCACATGAACAAGCTGAACACCTCCCTGCCCGAGCTGTTAAATATGCTCAAAACAGCTGAAGGGCATATTAAGAAGGATAAAGGTCCACTCCTTCTTATAAATAGCACCTCTATGAGGAAATCGGGAAATAAGGGTTCTAAGAAACGATTGAACCCCAAAAGTAGCATCAAAAAGAAAAAAGGAAAGAAAAACTCCGGATCAAGTACCTGTTTTCATTGCGGCAAAGCTGGCCACTGGAAAAGAAATTGCAAGAGTTTTCTTGCAAGTATGAAGACCGATGCAAGAGTTGCATCAAAAGGTATGTTTATGTTACATACCAACTTGTCATTAAGTTCTTCAAATTCAAATTCATGGGTATTGGATACCGGCTGTGGTTTTCACATTTGCAAATCTTTGCATGGACTACAGAAAATTAAAATTTTGAAGAAAAGTGACTTCGAGCTGTATGGCGCTGGAGGAGAGTCCATCCAGGCTGAAGCTGTTGGAACTTACAACTTGGAATTGCCTTCGGAAAAGCTCCTACAATTAGAAGATTGTTATTATATGCCCAAAATTATTAGAAATGTAATTTCCATTCCTTTGTTGTTAAAGAAAGGTTTTGAAATTAATGGAAAGGGCAATGGTTGCTCTATTTATTTTTCTAATAAACATCTTTGCAATGGCATTATGGAAAATGGTCTTCTAGTTTTATTACTTAATGACAATGTCTTTCATATTAATAAAAGCAATAAAAGAAAGAGAGAGGAAGTGAATAATACCCTCCTTTGGCATTGCCGACTTGGTCACATAAGTGAATCAAGAATCAACAAGTTATACAAAGAAGAGTTTTTTGATCCTTATGATTATGAATCATTAGGAACTTGTGAATCTTGTCTTATGGGAAAAATGACCAAGTCTCCATTCACTGGATATGGAGAAAGGGTAAGTAAGTTATTAGGACTTATACATACAGATGTATGTGGTCCTATGACAACTCCAGCTAGAGGTGGATACTCTTACTTCATCACATTCACTGATGATTTATCAAGGTTCGGATTTGTGTATCTTATGAAACATAAATCCGAAGCCTTTGATAAGTTTAAAGAGTATCAAAGTATGGTTGAAAAACAAACCGGAAAGTGTATTAAAATCCTTCGATCTGATCGAGGAGGTGAATACCTTTCTAGTGAATTTTTAAATCATCTTAAAGAAAAGGGCATTCTCTCTGAATGGACACCTCCGTATACGCCACAACTAAATGGTGTAGCTGAACGGAGGAATCGTACTCTATTAGATATGGTAAGGTCCATGATGTGCTTTACAGATCTTCCTATTTCCTTCTGAGGTTATGCCTTAGAAACTGCTGCATATGTGCTAAACAGGATACCTTCAAAATCTGTATCTAATACTCCATATGAGATATGAAGAGGTAAAAAGCCCAATCTTAAATATTTTAAAATATGGGGCTGCCAAGCATATGTCAAAAGAAATTTTGGACATAAGCTAAGTGCTAGATCAGATAAATGTACATTTATAGGTTATTCCAAAGAAAGTATTGGATATCTCTTCTATCACCCTACTGAACAAAAGGTATTTGTTAGTAGGCATGCCACTTTCTTAGAAAAAGAGTTTATCTTAGAAAAGGGCAGTGAAAGAAGAATTGAACTTAATGAAGTTCAAGATCTACAAATAGAAACACAAAAAATTCTTCAACCAGATGTACCCATTGATGAAGTACAACCACAACACACATCTCCTCTCCAAAGGTCAGATAGAGTGCGAAATGCACCTAAGAGGTATGGGTTTATCATTGAGAATGATGAAGCCCATATCGTCGAAAATGATGATCCTCTGACCTATTCGGAAGCTATCATGAGTAATGACTCTAACAAATGGTTAGAAGCTATGAAATCCGAAATAGACTCTATGTATACCAACCAAGTATGGACTTTGGTTGATGCACCAGAAGGTGTAAATCCTAGAGGTTGCAAATGGGTCTATAAGAAGAAGATTGGAGCAGATGGCCAAGTAGAAACCTATAAGGCTAGATTGGTGGCAAAAGGTTTCAAGCAAAAGCAAGGAATTGACTATGATGAAACTTTTTCACCAGTTGCCATGCTTAAATCTATTCGGATTTTGCTTGCAATAGCTGCATACTATGATTATGAAATTTGGCAGATGGATGTCAAAACCACCTTCCTTAATGGTTATCTTGAGGAAGAGGTTTACATGACACAGCCAGAAGGATTTGTCTCAAGTGGGAGAGCAAATCAAGTTTGCAAGCTTAAGAGATCCATTTATGGATTAAAGCAAGCATCGAAGAGTTGGAACATCCGTTTTGATACAACAGTTAAAGAGTTTGGTTTTATCAAAAATGTGGATGAACCATGTGTGTACAAGAAGACTAGTGGTATGTAGATGACATACTAATCATTGGAAATGATATTCCAATGTTACAATCGGTCAAGACTTGGCTATCAAAAAGCTTTTCCATGAAAGACTTGGGAGAAGCATCCTATATACTTGGTATAAAGATCTATAGGGATAGATCTAAAAGGATGCTAGGCTTGTCCCAGTCTAAGTACATAGATCGTGTGCTGAAAAGATTCAGCATGGAAGGAAGTAAAAGAGGTTACTTACCTATAAGTCATGGCATACGTCTCTCTAAGAAGATGTCTCCTGAGACATCTGAAGAGAGGAATAGAATAAATTCTATTCCCTATGCTTCGGCAATAGGATCAATTATGTATGTTATGCTATGTACTAGGCCTGATGTTGCTTATGCCTTAGGCATAACAAGCAGATTCCAAGCTGATCCAGAAGAAAATCATTGGATAGCTGTGAAAAATATTCTTAAGTACTTAAGAAGGACTAAAGATATTTTTCTAGTTTATGGAGGATCTGAGTTGAAACTAGAAGGATTTTCTGATTCTAGTTTTCAATCAGATCCAGATGATAGCAAGTCCACTTCAAGATATGTCTTTATCCTAAATGGTGGTGTAGTGAGCTGGAAGAGTTCCAAGCAGCAAACTGTAGCTGACTCAACTACTGAGGCAGAATACATCGCTGTAAGTGAAGCCGCTAAGAAAGCTGTCTAGATGAAGAAGTTCATCGCTGAGTTGGGAGTAGTTCCTGAGATTGCTGGACCAGTTTCAGTTTATTGTGACAACACTGGAGCTGTTGCTCAAGCAAAGGAACCAAGATCTCATCACAAATCCAAGCACATTCTAAGACGCTTCCACCTCGTTCGAGAGATCGTCGAGAGACAAGACATAGTCATTGAACGAGTAGACACAAAGAACAACTTAGCAGACCCGTTCACTAAAGCTCTACTACAACAGCAGTTCGATCACCACCTCGATTGTATGGGGATAAAATATAAGAGCGATTGGCTTTAGTGCAAGTGGGAGATTGAAAGAGTAGATGCCCTACAAGCCAATCGCAATATGTATTGCGAAAGGTTTTTTCTTTTGATTTGTCCAAATCATATACATGACATTTAAATATGAATAAAGGCGTTATGTTTTATCATATGCTGTTGATTATATTTATGATAAACTCCTTAGATTAGGGCAATGGTTTTAAGACTATGATGAGATCATACTAGTGAGACTTAAAATCCTAAAATCCTAATCTTAAATATTTCCAGTCATTGGTACATTGAGTCGGGAATCAATGATTACCGGAAAGACTGGCATGTCTTATGTATGCTCGATGCAGAGGATGATTGATCTCACAATCATTTGTGTGGAGACACTAATACAAAGATATGGGTGCTCATTAGAGGAATGAGTTCACTGAATTGACCTACAAAGAAAAATCTTATGAAGTCTTACTTACATGTCAAAAGATGATTCTCTTAGTGGGAGTTGTGCAACTGATCCTATGACCTGAGATCACCATGGTATCTTGTGCACATGAACCCATATTTTGGTTTACACTCATTCATGACAATAAGTTATGTACGAGGTCTTCTGGATATAGTGAATTGTGTATGAAGATTATGAGTAGGTCAACAAGGAATTAATCACTTCTAGTAAGAGAAGATAGCATCCTATTTATTCTAATCATATGATAATTCAGGAAGCCTTTGATCAAAGCAGAATGAAAATTAGAAAGAGTTTCTAAAGTTTCATTATTTGAATTATCATTAAAAGATTGAGAAAAATATGAATATGAAATTGAGTTTGACATATATTCATACTCATATACATATTTGGGATGCAGTTTGATTAAAGGATTGAATTGCATGGTAACTTGCCACTGAAGGGTATTTTTGGTATTTCTACCAAATTTCATATTTTCCGGGTAGACATGACACGTTGCTAGACGTCAATCTTGTTTTATAGGTTTGATCAAATTAAAGAGTTTAATTCGATCACCAATTAGAAAGGATTCTAATTGTTAAGTTCGGATTCGCGCAGTTTGGACTTAAATCGATTAGAAGAGTTCTAATCAAGTTGGGTCAACTCGCACTCACACCTATTGCTGGCTAAGTATGGAACCCAATGGGTCACACATAAGAAAACTTATCAAGGGTCTAATTGGATTAGATCATGTTTGCAAGATAAACATCCTAGCAGGTGTTGCAAACCTTAGCTCCTAATTCGAATTGGATTCGAATCTGATTCGAATTGGATTCGAATCTGATTCGAATTGGATTCGAATCTGATTCGAATTGGATTCGAATCTGATTCGAATTGGATTCGAATCTGATTCTTAATTGATCTAATTTGATTAGATCATATTCTAATATGGGTTAGCCAAGAGTTGGCACCTAATTGGCTTGGTTTGAGTCTAATTGGATTAGATTTAATAAATCATTTAATCTAGACCGTTAGATCTTGATCTACCGTTGGATGAAGACATAATGGAGAGTTGGTTTAACCCAATTGGATTGGGTTAGAGGATGGCTACCATAATTGACCATTGGATCTTAATCCCACCATTGGATGAAGACATAATGGGTCAAGTGAATGGCGCCTTGCATTGGAGCCCTTGGATCATCATCATGAAAGATCAAGAGGTGAGGCGTGATGGATATGTGATTAGCATGTGATGTTGACTTGGTCAAAATATGGCACCACATGAAAGGACATATCATTTGATACACCTCTTCACTTGATCTGCACCTCCTCTTATTTGATATGGCCCTTTAGATAATGCCCTTTCATGAGAGGATGTGTGGATGGGATGCATCCCTTGGAGATGCATCCCTACACCTATTATAAATAGGTTAGCACTCCATGGGTTTCATCATTCCAATTCCACCCCACTCCTCTCTTCTTTCTTTCTTACATTAGTTTCTTTCTTTCTAGCATTGCTTCTAGTGTATCCTAAGCCAAGACAAGGTGGTCTTCTTTAGGACAAAAAGGATTAGAAGTGATTTTAGAAGGCTAAAGAAAAATAGAAAGGAAAAAAAGCAAGCCATTAGAGTTCTTTAGAAGAATTCTGCATTAAGGATCAAAAGTCTTTGGAGCTAAAGTCTTGATCAAGTTTTCGTGTGGATCACCATTGGAGGGCGGACACTTGGATGCCTCGTGGAGATTGTACACTTTAGATTAGCGTTTGAGGTATTCTACTAATTCTGCATTTATTTTATATCATTTGATTGTAATCATTAAGGTGATCTAGGCTTAAAAGGGTTTCATGCATAGGGACTTTATTAAGAAATTTTTAAAATCCCTAGCTTCCGCTGCGCATTATAACATGCTAAAACCCTTCAGATTCTAGTGATATCTCTTCTAGTAAGAAAGTTAATTTTGATGATGATGCTGAAATTCTTGAAGAAAAGATTGGTGAGATGACAATACAAGATGATGAACAAAAATTAATTGGAGATGCATCATCAAGCCAAGAGGCTATTGTGGATCATGGGCTGACTAAGGTTTGGAGGTATGCTCACGGACATCCTAAGGAATTAATTTTAGATGATCCATCTCAACCTGTTAGGACTAGAGCATCTCTTAGGAACATAAATAATTATCTAGCTTTTGTCTCACATTTTGAGCCCAAACACATAGAAGAAGCTGAAAAAGATGTAAATTGGATAAATGCAATGCAAGAAGAATTAAACCAATTTACTAGAAACAAGGTATGGAATCTAGTTGAACGACCTTCTGAATACTCAATTATAGGTACCAAATGGATATATAAAAATAAACTTGATGAAAATGGAATTGTAATAAGGAATAAGGCTAGACTAGTAGCAAAGGGGTATAATCAAGAAGAAGGTATAGATTTTGATGAAACCTTTGCTCCTGTAGCTAGACTTGAGGCAATTAGATTATTACTAGCATTTGCATGCTCTAAGGATTTCAAATTATTTCAAATGGATGTAAAAAGTGCATTTCTAAATGGATATATTAATGAGGAGGTGTATGTAGAACAACCTCCTGGTTTTGAAAATCATCAATACCCTAATCATGTGTATAAATTGAATAAAGCACTTTATGGTTTGAAACAAGCACCTAGAGCATGATATGAAAGACTTAGCAAATTTCTACTAGATCATGAGTTCTCTAGAAAAAATGTAGATACAACACTGTTTTTGAAAAAGAAAAACAAAGATATGTTAGTAGTGCAGATTTATGTTGATGATATTATTTTCGGTGCTACTAACAATCGCCTCTGCGAAGAGTTTGCTGACTTGATGCAGAGCGAGTTTGAAATGAGCATGATGGGAGAGCTGAACTATTTCCTCGGGCTTCAAATCAAACAATCAAAAGAGGGGATCTTCATCTATCAAGCTAAATACATCAAGGAGATGCTTAAGAAGTTTGATATGGAGGGAAACAAGCCAATCAGCACACCCATGAGCTCATCATGCAAATTAGACCAAGATGAATCAGGTAAATCTGTAGATCAAAAGATGTATAGAGGTATGATAGGATCTTTATTGTATCTCACTGCAAGTAGACCTGATATCATGTTTAGTGTATGCATGTGTGCTAGATATCAGTCTAATCCTAAGGAATCTCATCTAATTGCAGTCAAGAGAATCTTTAAATACCTAATAGGAACAAAAAATATAGGTTTATAGTATTCTAAAGAATCTAGTTTGAAATTAATAGGATACACAGATTCAGACTTTGCTGGTTGTAAACTTGACAGAAAAAGCACCAGCGGGTCATGTCAATTCTTAGGAGAAAATTTAATCTCATGGTTTAGCAAGAAACAAAACTCGGTTGCTTTGTCTACTGCTGAAGCTGAATATGTAGCTGCCGGAAGTTGTTGTGCTCAAATCATGTGGATTAAACAACAACTTGAAGACTATGGCATTAAACAAGACAAAATTTTCATTAATTGTGATAATACAAGTGCCATTAATCTCACTAAAAATTCAATTCAGCATTCAAGAACTAAACATATTGAGATAAGACATCACTTCATAAGAGATCATGTACTGAATGGTGATGTGTCACTTCAATTTGTTTGCACTGATGATCAATTAGCTGATATCTTTACAAAACCCTTAAGTGAAGAGAGATTTAGTGTGCTTAGGAGGGGATTAGGAGTGATTGATCCATCCTAGTGGTGTTCTCCTCTAGTCCATTGATTTTGATGATTAGGTTGTGTTGAATTTAGAGTCTCTCATCGATGATCATCAAATTAGATCATAACTTAGTAAGTGTCCCTTGTTTGGTACGAAAATAGCATAATTCTTAGGTGCGTGCCAGAGTTCGAATCGACTCGGATATGTTTCAGAGTCGGCTCATGAGGAGGAGTCGACTCGCACATAGACGGAAGTCGACTCGAGGTCGATGGCTCATGAGGGGGAGTCGACTCGCACATAGACGGGAGTCGACTCGAGACCGATGGAAGCATAAGGGGAGTCGACTCGCGCATATTTTGGAGTCGACTCGAGGTCGAGTCGACTCGAGACTTACAGGAGTCGACTCGAGGTCGAGTCGACTCGAGACTTACAGGAGTCGACTCGCGGTCGGGATCCGAGTTTTTAACCCTAATCCAAACGTTTAATCCAAACTTCTATTCACCGCCGCCACTGTTCACAAACCCTAGAGCCGTCTCCTACATCGTCTCCGACCGTCCTTAGGGTTTTTTCCGTCGACCTTCTTCCGTCCATTAGGGTTTTACCCCATTTCTAGGTCGACCATGCCTCGTAAAGCCGTTGTCCCAAGCCGGAAGAGGCCCCAACCCGCGAGCGGCACCGAGCGACGGTCCAAAGCTCGGAACGATCCCGTGAGGCCACAACCTCCGGCTCGTTCCCCGCCGAGGCTGGTTCCCTCGTGTCCGTGCGCCGGAAAGGCGGTCTCCACCGGGAGATACGTCAACTTCGACTATCTCTCCCGGGAGGGCTTCACCATAGGAGATAGGTTGAAGGCCCAATGTTTAGAGTTCTTTTGTTCCTTGGATCTCCCCACTTACCCCGGTCTAATTAGGGAGTTCTATGGAACAGTGCATAGGGGCAATGGTGGGATAGAGGGGACCGTAGCGGGTGTCCCACTATTTATTTCGGAGGATATCATTGCTCAAATCCTCCATCTTCCCCAAGTTGGGGTATTTCCTACACACCCAGAGGATAGGACTGAGGCCCTTACGGCCATTTTAGGGAGTCCACCCCAGTCCCCACTCGATGAGGTGTCCGCCAGCTTACTGTCAGTTGAGATGCGGCTCCTCTTGAATATCATCTCTAGGACCCTTTTTCCGAAGACCGGCCGCTTCGATTTTGTCTCTAAGAGGGACCTAGCCCTCATGTTCTACATTCTTCAGGACACCCCAATCAACTTCCCCAAGATGATATACAAGTACCTTTGTGAGCCACTAGACAGGCCTAGGCTCACCCTTCCCTATGGTATGCTATACACTCTTATCTTTAGGGAGTTCGGAATCCCCATTCCTGAGGGGGAACCCTCTCGCGGTCTGCGATGGACAGATCGCATGGGTGAGGGAACCCTGCATCGGATGGGTTTTCATAAGGTAGAGGGAACCTGGGTCAGGAAACCATCTACCTCAACACATACTACCAGACACTCCCCCAGTCCTGACCCTGATTCAGACATTCCCACCTTTCCCTCCACCTCAGCACCATCCACCTCTGCCGGACCCTCCACTGCTCCACCTACTCAGCCATTAGAGGTCCGGATATCACCTGAGCAGCTCCGGGAGTTGCGACAGGAGATCGTCAGGGACCTTCGGGACGATCTGCTGAGGGAGCTCCGAGGTCCAGCGACTACTCCCTCCACTGCCCCCTCTTCTGCATTGGTTCCTTCCCTATCAGCCGTGACCGAGATGACGGCCCATGTGCGGGAAGAAATCTACAATGTCAGAAGCCTGATACAAGCCCAGTTCTCCAACATGAGCGATGTCACAAGCAACACACGGAAGATGCGAGATGACATCCGACACGATATGGGCACTACTAGTCAGGGGGCCGAGCGCTTGGCGAATGTGCTGATCGCCAAGCTGAACACACTTCAGGAGACTCTGACCGAGCTCTCCACGACACACAGCAGGGCCACCTCGGCCATTATCACCCAGCTAGGGAATGTCACGAACGGGGTCAGTCTCCTCATGGAGCAAAACAGACTGAGCAGAGGAGCCATGATAAGTGCTAAATAATGTACAAATTAATATCTTATTCATAGCACTTATCATTATTTTAATTCACATATTTTATAAATTTAACTAAAGAAAACGTGTTCCCCTTCATCATTGCATTATTAAAAATAATTCGATTTTGCTTGATTTTATTGGTCCATCTAATGTATGCAGGTCGAATCAAATTCATCTGGGATGACCCCTGAACCCAAATAGCATGCACCCCATGAATTGGATCTTTTCAACCAATTAGAGTCGAGCCCAATTTTCTTTTCCAACATTGAGCTCATCCCGAACAAATTCCTTTCACGAATCTCCGTGCATCTCGTTCATGAGCCATATCCTCCCGAATCATCTGTGATGAATCCCAGCCTTCATCCCGTTAATCTATATCCCAAAGCCGGATCCCATGTGATCTCCACGTCCAAATACAACCCGGATAAACTCCAATCCTCTGCATCCGCCACGGAAGAACAGAGATCCCAACTACCCAACCGTTCCCTTTCTTCACGGACAGCTCCCACGCTCATCCCGAGTTCCTTCCTCCCAACTTCCAGATCATTCCATCATACAACCGAGTCCAAGCTCCCTCCCGTAAGATAAGCATTAGATCCCAACGAGGATGAGCCTTCCGAACTTGATATTCTCTTCCGAATCACAAGTCAATCTCCTTTCTGTTTGGAATCGGTTGCTACCCGCACGTTGATTCTCCCACTTTCAGCATCCCAGATCAAACCCCTGTTCCAAATCCCAGCTGAATCTAGCCTTCATCGCCCATGGATAAAGCCAGGCTTCGGCTCATCTCACGCGTGTCCTCCCTCCCGTCCGTGATTCAAGGATCAGCTCCCGGTTCCCCTGTTCCGAGCTCATCTTTCTCTCACATCCATTTCCTCCCAAACAATCTTCCTTCTCTCGCGTTTGTTTTTTTTTCAAACTCCTTTCATCCAAGCGTTCCCAGCTCCCCTGTTTCAATCTTATCCTTCCCAGCTTCAGCCCTTAATCCTTTCCGCAAAACAAGCATTCAACGAGATCTTCTCCACGAACTGAAACCAACCTCCCGTGTGCGTCCAAGATCCTCTGTTCTCAGCCGTATCCCTCTACCAAACTCAGGATTCGATCTTACCTCCCAGCTCATGGATTCGTCTCCTCTTCCGGCTTGATCCGAAGCTCCACCATCCGAGATCCCAACACCAAACTCCCAGCCGAGATTTTCTCAGCTCCCCTCGCGCCTATGTCTCACGAACAAAACAAGTCCCAGCGACCAAACCAACTGTATCTCCTCCATCTTCACGGGATGAACTCAAACGTCGCGTTCACAGTTCCACATCCCCTGTTTTAGTTTCAAAACAAAACAGGCCGAATCCATTCCTTCCCTGTTTCACACGTCTTCATCTCCAAGGCTTCCGGAACATCTCCTCCCGAGTATCCCGTTCATGATCCCCTCCACAGATAAACGTTCCAACTCCCCTTCTTCGGAACAGAGGATCATCCTTATCCTCTTCCGAATCAGGCCGAACTTCATCCCATTCCGCACTCCATCTCCCCATTCTTCCGGATTTCTCTCACCCGAACCCCCCTGCTTCACATCCGCAGCAGCTCTACAACAACCATTCCGAGCTTCTGGAAGCCAGCAACCATCCGAGATCCTCTCCAAAGCCTCCTCCATCGACAACGGATCAGCTCACGTCTTCATCCTTATCGGAACAACTAGAGAGGAAGAGAGAGAGGGGATGCTGAAGCTATAAAAGGAGGGGAGTTCTCTTCTCTTGGAATTATTCCTCCTCTTCCCCCACCGGGGGAGGGAGGCTTCTCCCATCATTCCTAGCTCTGGGAGGCAAGTCCCACGGGAGAAGAAGAAATAAAAAATAGAGGGAGAGAGAAACATTTTGGATATTTTGGGAATAACTTCCCATGTATACAAAAAAATAAGAATGTAGTGCTGAGGGAGGAAGAAAGGAAGCTGATCATGATGCAAATGGGAGCCTGCTGCTGTGCTGCTGCTGCCGCCCACAACTTCATGGAAGGCTGATCTTTTCTAGGGCCGGATGCAGCCCTAACAAAGGGATAAGGGTTTTATATTTGATTTTATATTCTTGGGGTTGTATGAACTTATTGTTTTTAATGGATATATTCTTGTGAATCATATTTAATTTCTGTGATTTTAAGTATGATGTTCGTACAACTGTTCTTCATGATCACTAGGTAAATATAAGATAGTCCATGCTTAGGGAAGATGCGATGTGCTACCACCTTAGATTAGGGTAGACATTTCATGCCAACCGAAGATGGATTATACCCAAATTACTTTTGTGAATTTTTATTTAAATGCTTATTAGGCTTGTAGCCAATTTGCATGTTTATCCAAGAATAAATTAAAATATAAATAACCCTTGTTCCGATGATAGTGGTGAATTCCTTGCCCTAGGTTCTCCTAAACTGATATCCCTTTAATTACATTTTCTTTTATTGAATTGTTTAGTTTAATAGTCTTCACAAATTCATCATTTTAAATATTTTTATTTTAAGAAAAATAACTATACCCCAATCCCTGTGGATCGATACCCGTAATCACTATCCTACCAAATACGTGCTATTGCGTGGTCTTTAAAGTTGACTATCAAGCCACATCCTCGAGGAAGCCCTAGCTTACTTTGTTTACTTTGACATGTATTTACTGCTTTACTTATTGTATTCACAAATGTACTTACATATACATCAATACAATGAGTAGACAAATTTCTTCAAAATTGTGCAAATTGATCTCCGCTTGCTTGTGTGTTCTGCTTACCTCCTTTTTGATACGATGACAAAAAGGGGGAGAAATATTTAATAGATATGTAAAAGAAATCAAAATAAAAATCAAAAAAAAAACTTTTAAAACAAACAATAATTTGTTCTTAGTGGATTTGATACCTCGAGGCTCATTATCTCTCTGTTGGGGCTCCTAATGGAGTAATCTCCAGAATCTATTCAAGGGATATTCGGAGATTAGTTGAATCCTACTCAAGAACAAATTGACAGATTTTCCCTCTAAAAACCAAAAATTTCAGTTCAAAAGCTTCAATGCACTAAAAGAAAATTCAGAGAATCAAAACAAAGTTGAATGCATATGTTGAGGGGGAGAATCTGAATTTTTAAGAAAGCAAAATCATTAAATATATATAAGCCAAACAATTGATTGCAAGACATGAAGGCTTATATAATTCCAAATGAAAGGGGGAGCTTTAACTCCAAAATTTATTGTTTCACACCTTTCAAGTTTGGATAAATTAAATAACCAGACATTTGAATTTATTTCGAAATTGTATTATAAATTTCTTTGTTTGTTGAGCAATTCACTTTACATATACTCAATGTTTTGTCATCATCAAAAAGGGGGAGATTGTGGAGTGATTGATTGTAACCCTATTTGATTTTGATGAGCTCAAAGCATTTGAGTATATCTTATGTTTACTAATGAATTCAATCTAGTGTTTCAGTAAAAATCTTGGAAATTTATGGTTAAGTGTCTCTAGATATGGTTCAAGATATTTTGGATAAGTTAAGAAGTCAATTTGAACCAAAGTTTGAGACTCGAGTCGACTCCTGGATATTACGAGTCGACTCCAAGCGTATCAGAAGCATTGGCACAGGCTCGAGTCGACTCCGGAACATTACGAGTCGACTCCGACTAAGAACAGACAGATAAACAGAAAGATACAACTCAAAACCTGTCAGCGAGTCGACTCCTAAAAAGCGCGAGTCGACTCCGATGCTTGCCGAGTCGACTCCAGGGTAGTACGAGTCGACTCCAGGGGGTTACAGACAGAAAGACAGAGAAGGTATTTTGGACCCTGAGAGCCGAGTCGACTCCTGAGGAACGCGAGTCGACTCCGATGGTTGGCAGGTCGACTCCAAAGAAAGCGAGAGTCGACTCTCAGTGTAATACAAGGCAAAAGTCAGAGAGCAACTTTCGGACACTGAGAGCCGAGTCGACTCCCGCAAAGGCCGAGTCGACTCCGAGACAGCGCTAGCCCAAAAAGACAGAAGACAGTATTTTTGTCTCTGAGAGGCGAGTCGACTCCAAGACAGTTCGAGTCGACTCCAAGGCAGCGCTACCCCAAAAAAGACAGAAGACTGCTTTTCGGATACTGAGAGCCGAGTCGACTCCAGAACAGTCCGAGTCGACTCCAAGACTGCACGAGCCAAAAGACAGAAGATCGGGAGTTCGGGCTCTAAGCGCCGAGTCGACTCCCAGAATTCACGAGTCGACTCGAGTGAGCCAAGTTGAAGAATACATCTATGGATTCCTTGGGATGAGCCGACTCCAAAAGTGGCAGGTCAGCTCCAGACTTTGGGGAGTCGACTCCAGGATAAGTCGAGTGGACTCCCAGTCGAGAAGACCACTTTAATTCAAATCCGGAACAGTTGCCGAGCCGACTCTAAAAAAGCATGAGTCGACTCCTGCTACAGCCGAGTCGACTCCAGATCGCGCGAGTCGACTCCGATCCCAACGGACACATTGTCAGGATGTGCAGAACGGCTAGAAAAGTGTGTCTAACGGCTAGTTTCCGTAGGGAATGGCTTAAATAGCCACAGAGGATTGTAGCAAGGCAGAAAAGTGAGACTCCATTCAAAGCTAAAGAAAATTCCACCAACCAAGAGCTCTCCAGAGTGATTACACGAAAAAGAAGGAAAAAGTGCATTGAAGTCGACTCTCCAACTCTCTTCCTCACATTCAAAGCTCTCCTCCTGACAGCAAGTCTACATCAAATTCAAGAGGAGTCAAAGAGTTTGAAAAGCCCCTTCCTTCATCTCCAAAAATAGTTTGAGGGCTTCTTACTCTTCCTTGCTTAAATTGTTAAATACGCTTTTGAGAAGCTTTCTTTTTCTGGTTGTTTCAAACTACTTGTTTCTTACTTGATTCAATCAGGGGATTGAATCAAGGGTGTATAGCTTTGTTGGTGAGCCTAGGTTGAAACCAACGTGTAAGGGTTCGATTGTGATTCCGGAAAAACAATCGGGTGGTTCTAGTCGGTGAGCCTGTGAAACCGACCGAGTTCGTTGTGACCTCGTAAAACAACAAGTTGGGTTGTGAGCTTGTAAAACAACCGGCTGTAATCCGAGGGGTTATAGTGAATTCCCAAGTGAGGCTTGGGGAGTGGACGTAGGAGCAAGGGTTAGCTCCGAACCACTATAAAATCTTTGTGTTTGTGATTGCCTTGTTGTTTGCACTTTCATTTCATTCACTGCACACAGCATCTAATTAATCAACTTGCTAAAAGTATTAATTAGTTATTCACAAACATTTTAATTGTAATAATTATTTTAAAAACCCAATTCACCCCCCCTCTTGGGTTGTCTATCTGGGCAATACTCCTACTTCAGTGCTACAGTGCTCGAGTCGACTCCTACTTCAGTGCTACAGTGCTCGAGTCGACTCCTACTTCAGCGCTACAGTGCGGAGTCGACTCCCAGCTACAGTGCCGACAGACTACTATTCACAAGTGACTCCTGTTTCAGCCGAGTCGACTCCTACTTCAGCCGAGTCGACTCCAGCATGCTGGGAGGCATAACGGCTAGTTTTTTCTTGATTCCAACGGCTCTATTTTTGTCTCTAACGGCTAGATTTTTGTTTCCACTCCCTCTAAAGCTATAAAATCAAGAGGAGAGCTAGGGAAGAAGGGATGGAAGTGGGAGAGAACATTTAGGGAAGAGATTTCAAAGAGATTACAAGGAAAATCTCCCAAAAGCACAAAAGGACCATTCAAAGTAAAAGAGAGAGAAGAAGAACATCCAAGTGAATCCCAAAGCTTCCTCTCCGACTGTGTGCTGCCTCGATGATCATCTACTTCGTACAAAATCAGAAGAGGGTCAAGTAAAGAAGATGCCGAGTTACTTCATCTACAAATTTGTTTGAGGGCTTCTTCTCTTTACTTTACTTGTTTATATTTACTATATTTGCTTGTTTGAGAAGCTTGTACTTGATTTAAACTCTTGTTCTAATATCTTGTAACTTGATTCAGGATTGAATCAAGGGGTTAAGGTTTGTTGGTGAGCCAAAGGAAAAACCAACGTTGTAAGGTTGTGGTTGGTGAGCCTTTGGAAAAACCAACTGGGTTGATTGTGAACCCGGAAAACAATCGTTGTAAGGTTGTGGTTGGTGAGCCTTTGAGAAAACCAACTGGGTTTGATTGTGAATCCGGAAAAACAAGCAGTTGGTTCTAGTCGGTGAGCCTGTGAAAACCGACCGAGTTCGTTGTGATCTCGCAAAACAACAAGTTGGGTTGTGAGCTTGTAAAACAACCGGCTGTAATCTGAGGGATTATAGTAAAATTCTCAAGAGGTCTTGGGGAGTGGATGTAGGTGCTGGGGTGCACCGAACCACTATACATCTTTGTGTTTGTGATACCTTATCTCGTGTATTTCATGCCTTACATTCGTACTTGATTATGTAATATCTCTAGCTTTGTTTTCTATAGAATTATAAGTGATTGTTTAGAATTTGCTTAGCTTTCTCTCCATTCTTATCATACACATAGATTAAAATTGATCATACAACTATAAGTTAATTTTAGATCAATTGCACCCTAAAGCCATAGTATAATTGCTTTAGCTTAATTTTCCACTACTTTACTTGTAATTGCCTAGAGCTTAAGTAAATAACATCTTATCATTCCGCTGCATTCAATTCAAAGTAAAAATTAGGGAACATAATTTTTAGAAAATCCAATTCACCCCCCCCCCTCTTGGGTTGTCACCTTGGGCAACACCCCCTTTTGCAACTGTTCTACTAGCTATCTTGTTATTTTGCTTGGATGTGCCTTCCCCCTTTTTGGGTACTTCTTTCTTAGAGGGTTTGTCCTTCTTAGGACCTTTGTAGGTTCTAGCATTATGCCTCCACTGTAGGTAATTGCTGCATCTAAGACAGCTCCACTTTTTTTGATCTTGTGAGGGTTCTGCACTTCATCCTCCTCCCTTCTCATCTTCTTGGGTATGCTAGGAGATCTTCTAAGTGATGGTATAGCTAATCTCAAATTGAGAGGGCTTCTAGGATGGTATTCGAGGTTCAAGCTTGATAACTAGCTCATAGGCTCTCATGAACATATCCTTGGAGTAGCAATGGTCCACAAAATCCTCGGCCTCTTTCTTGGAGAACATGATTGCTACTGTTGCATTAGCTCCATGGTATACCAGTAGGGTCAAACTTCCTACACCCACATGCTGATCCACCTCAAAAATACCGACTTCACCCAAATAAGACAGGGGCTGCTCTCATATGAACAATTGCAACCTTGCTACAAATGTGCTTGTTAAGATAGGGATCACTTTCACATGAACAATTACAACCTATACCATACAAGGGCCTCTATTAAGAAAGGGACCACTTTCACATAGACAAGTATAATTCACATCATACAAGAAATTCTATTGAGATAAAGACCACTTTCAATCCATGTTATACAATCCAAGCACTTGCCTCACATAAAAAACTACAACCCATGTCATATAATCTAGGAACTTCTCTTATATTCAAGAATTATAATACGTGGCAAATTATGACATGCCTATGGTATGTAGCCCCTATTTAGCCTATACAATTCAGGCACTTTGGTCTTGATCTGAATGTCTCTGAGATAGTTTGCAGATATTATATTGGGACAAAAGGTGGATCATGTAGTGTGCGGGTCCCAACAGACAAAGCTTCTTAGAAGGTAGACAACCTATAGATTCTTAGAAGACCACTATTAGGGTGTCAATAGTTTAAGAATTCACCTTCTGTTAGGACAGTCTGCATCAACTACAAATTTTCTCAAGATCCAGAAGGTGGATTCCTAAATTGTATAGCATTCGATGGTGCTCGCGAAGAGTAGTTGATTAAGACTTTGGTTGCCTTAGAATGGCAGACGATTTCAAAGGGAGGAGAAAGCTCAGCTAGGAGCTCAAGGGACTTAGCGGATTCTCCCAAAAAAGCTTCGTCCCAAGGGGTAACTCCTCCAATAGAAACGAAGGCAATTCTGTCATTTCAATGTGTTCATTAACGGTCAGATGGTTGTTGCACATTGCAATGAAAATGGAGTTTTGGTGACTAATTAAATTTTTTTAAAATTTTGGAGTCTAAGTGTAACTAGCTCAAACTTGAAAGGTGTCTCCATAATTTTTCCTAAATGAAATCAGTGCATAAAGGTCACCTATGTCGCATGGGCAGGTGGCAGTTCTCTTGTATTAAACATGTCTGTGTCCTGAACTAAAGGCATCACTAATACACATGGAATTATATCACTAAAGTGATGGAAGCTTTTTGCTGCTCAGGTTTGAAATAACCAACTGCTAAGTTGCATGCATTGATGGAGTTGGGGGCCATTTATTTCTCATATTTGACACACCAAAGTCATAAATAAGCATGAGAAATTGAATCATATCCGCCTGCTGTGGTTGGACCGCGCCAGCTCACCTGCTGCTATCAGAAGTACCCAGTGATGAAGCCAATGGCAGACCTAAAAAAAATGTGAACCAAATAAATCATGAAGTATGTTGCGTACCTAGCATATCCAATTATTGGCTGCGGTTAAATTAACTGAAACAGGACACAATCCTCATAATATTTACAAGTTCTACTCTGCTGACATGTCAGACTATGACTTGCTCTCGTAGTGGAGCCCTCAGGCCATGTCAATTCTAAGTTGAACTATGAAAAGAAAAAAAAATACCTTGCATCTGTTTTACGAATCAGGCTAATCCTCCCTTAACACATGGCATATCATTTTTTTTTTCTTTTTTCTTTTATTTTGAGATTAAGTGAGGCTAATTACTTCTCATATTTTTTATTTTATATTCATCTATTTAAGGAAGCTGACTCCAACCGAAATCAAATCCCCGCCGTTATATTACCCGAGCCAATACTGGGTGTTCATGAAAATTTACTAAGTGATGTCATTGGATCCCTAGAATTACGCATATCCGCCATCCATTGCATGAAAGCATGAAAGTGGGACCCAACTTCTCACTCAATCACCTCCAAACACGACACCACCTTAAAAAAAAAAGTTTTCCACACTTTGAAATACCCCTCCATTATTATATATGTTAATTATGAATGAAATACAAAACTAACGGCCAAAACTAGAGAACGGCGTGGATAATTTCAGGCAAACCGGCGAATCTATCCATAACAAAACATTTCCCAACCTCTGGCTTATATACTTAATAATTCTATATATTTCTCAAAAAAAAAAAAAAAAATCCCTCTCGTTCAACTAAAAAGACAACCCCTTTAAATGCTAGCATCCTCCCCTCTGATATCAGCATCACTTTTAACCCAAATTCTTTCTGTGGTGTTTGTGTTGAGGTCTATGAGGAGATAGATGGGGCTCAAGTCGCTCAGCCTCCAGATGATCCCGTGGTGCTTCCACGTGGTGGGGGCCACATGCCGGCCGGCGCTCGACCGCGGAGAAGATGACGACGACGGCGACCTCCCCCACAACACCAAACCCTCCTCCTCGCCGGCGAGCCCCGTCCGGGTCATCGGCTCGGACGGCCGGGTCCGCATCTACGACCGGCCGGTGGGCGCCGCCGAGGTGATGAAGGACAACCCCCGTCACCTCGTCTGCCGCTCCGACTCCTTCTTCATCGGTCAGCGTGTCCCCCCTCTCGCCGCCGGCGACCAGCTCCAGCCCGGCCACAGCTACTTCCTCCTCCCCTCCCACTTCTTCCACTCCGTTCTCTCTTTCGTCACCCTCGCTGCCTCCTTCGCGGACAGTACCAAGAAGCCACCGCTCCTCCGGCCGTTCGACATCCACAAGACGCCGGCCGGGGCTCTTCAGATAAGAGTTTCGGATGAGTTCTTGGATCGGCTGAGGGCGGAGGAGGAGGAGATGGAGGAGATGGAGAGGAGGGGGAGGAGGGTCTGCACCACGGAGGCGCTGGAGAAGGATTACAGGCAGCTGGTGAGGAGTAGGTCGTGGAAGCCGAAGCTGGAGACGATAAGGGAGTCGGAGAGGAAGAGGAGGAGCGGGGGTTTAGCTTTTGGTGGGATCCGGAGGAGGAAGAAGAGAAGCCACAAGGCCTCCCACAGCGAAGAGGAGAAATCAGCTGGCTTGTAAAAAAATCAACAGAAAATGTGGTGCCTTGCCTCTGAATTAATTAATTTTAGCTACCAGGCCTTCTTCCTTTTCTCTTTCCCCCATGTTTTATATAAATCCGACAGTTCTCAGTTTCATTAGATTGTAAGTTCCGGATGTAGCTAACTGATGATAACTCACAGTGATATATATGTGAAAAGATGGCTCATTGAGGCTTTCTCCCTTTCTTGTTCTAAGTCTTGGTGTTTGACAAGCAAGCTCTCTACTAGATCGGCCACCATTAACATTTACTTCTTCACAACTTATATTGTATATATTATTGTGCTTGAAGTGGAACACAAGCTTGTATATATGGCTAGCTTCGTATCCTTTCATCTTGCAACGGGAGAAGAGAAGATAGCTATCCCTTCTTGATTTGGACTTGTTGGAGAGGCCGCCCAGGGAGAGAAGGGGAGCTAGAAAGCTCCATTTCACCATCTGTTTTCTTCTCTCTCTCTCTCTTTCTTTCTTTCTTTTTATTTATTTATTTTTTTTTGGTGGAAAGCTCCGGTGGTTTTTTGACTATGGTCAAAGCTCGTGGGATTGGTTGGTGAGAGCGAGGTTGGTGTGTCAGCTGGCAGCAGAGTGAGTCTGTGTACGTACCAGTAAGGGTTGGGCTGGCATTGGTCGCAGTTGAAGGCTGCCATTCTCCCCCACTCCATCTCATCTCATTCCCCTATGCACGTCTCTCTCTCCTCTGGTGTCGTGGCCTGGCTTCAAAAGATGACAAAATAGAGGTCAAGAATTCCAGTGAGAAGCAGAAAGTCCCACAAGCCTCCTCATCACGTCAGGGCTCGCACGAGCGGAGGCCGACCGACGAGCCCCGCGTCCGACCCTTCCACGCTTTTAGATTGGCCTTGGCGTTTTACTTCGCCACCCCCACACGTGCGTGGGACCCACACGCACGGGCGGTCGCTGGAGCACGCGCACGCGGCCGACACCCGGCACCCGTGCTCGCGATGGGAGTACGTGGGGTTGGTTTGAGTAAAAGGCCTCTCCGCGATGTTCGGTCTTCTCTTCTAGAACCAAAATGTACGCAAAATCCTGGCTTGGGTATGCGACAATTGCGGCACGCCTTCCCTTATATCAATGAGTGTAGTCTATTTTAGCGGAGACAATTAATCAATGATCAAATGGCCTATGATTGTACTCCAGTTTTTTCTTCAATCACATATACCTAACGTGGGAATATACACAAGTAGGGATAGAAACCAGGCTAGGGTCGACAATGGGCCAGGTTGGCTCCATTCAACCAAAGCTTGCAAAACTTGGGGCTTGATGTCGACCAATTCACTTCAGGCACCGGGTAACCTGATCAAAAGTGATTATAGAATATGAGGCATTGGTCCAAGTTGGCCTGGTTGTAAAGTGATTAGGTGACATTGTTTAGGACTTGTTTAGATATTTCTTTTGAATCATTTATGATTGGAAACATGATTTCTAGTATTATAGAATATGAGGCTTGGTGCAGCCCATATCAACCAGACATCTCCCACTCCGTTCCTATATGATAGAAAAAAGATTTGGTGAGACCATTTTCCTTTCTATAAAATTCGGGCTGATCCATTCTGAAGAAATACTTGTGAGTTTTGTGATATAGGTTTGACTTTGCCTGCATTTCTCTAAATTTTATTAACTTGCACCAGATTACTTAAACAGGCCTTAGATGGTTGGCCCAATCTACGAATTCAATAGGAAATATAGCTAATCATGCTGGATTACCTAAATAGACCCTTCGTGGAATGTTTTCCTACTATTAAAAAATAAAGTAATGAACTAATAGACTCACTGCCCTAACTTTCCTAGTTCACTATGGTTAGGAAACTAAATCGTAGTCTACCGTAATGTAAAGTAATACTTTGAATTTTCATTTAATTACTTATGGGCTGGGCCCTGACCTGGCCCAAATATGGTAACCTTCAACCAGCCCGACTTGAGTAGCGAAGCACGTTAGTATCCAACCATTCTCAATAATTAATCCTTCGTAAGATCAGATAAATGCACGAACATGTGTAGATGCTAGCTAGCATCTACACGGACAAATGCACCTAGGATGTACGTTTGCTAACCCTTGATCCAGTGCTTGCCGTACAAGAGTGATGCTGCATGGAAAGATGCCTGCATCTAGAGGACGAGGGCCAACTTGCGTTTCCATCTTCGCTTCTTATTTAAGAATTTTCTTTTGCCATTTCTTTAATTTGACAAATACATTTCTACTTTTAGGACTAGTCCTTCTCTTTTTCTCTTCTCCTCTCCAAATAAACTAAAAGGTATATTTATTGAAGTCTTTTTTTTTTTTTGTTTCTCTTGGTAGCAAAAGGTTTGTTATTTCAGTATTTGTGAACAACAAATTGACAACTCAGCCAATCGATCATTTTAACTTCTTTGTGGATGTTAAGTGATGTGGGCCCTTCAAGATAGTCTTAAGTAGAGGGGTGGCAAGAGTATAGCTGCAAAAATCGTCGAAGATCCAAACATGAAGTAACCCTCCACCCAAAGCTTCGCGGCTCCCAACAATAGCACAGCGTATCCAAGGTGACCTTCCCATGCCCCCGACTAATTCAAAGTGACGGACGGTGACACGGGCAAGAGAGAAATCTCCAACAATAGTCAGGTAGCCAGCCATTCGTTGAAAATGACGAACTTCTCATTAAGAAATCCTAGTTTGGGTGAGGACTTAGGAGTAGTTTGGGCCGTGAGGACTTAGGGAGCTTATGAGTATGGTACAAGGAGTGTTGAGATGTGGCCTAAAGGATAATAGTCCAAGTTTTTGCCCCGGTTGGCTCGGACCAAGCATCGTTTGATCGAATAGAGAATAGGTAAAAACTTTGCTAAATCGAATTTGATCTTTTTATTAAGATCCCCAGTGATCCGAATGCTGTTGGGGCATTTGGTAACCCCAATAGGATCACCACGGTGATCCGAATACTGGGGTGATTTGATCCTCAGTGATCTAAGATCAATGTGTTTGGTAGGCCATGATTCAGTGATTAAAAATTTCTGGATATCCATAAGTAACTTGTTTGGTATGGTATGGGGATCCAAGATTACTGACCACATAATACCACAAATACCTTTGATATATCTTAGATAGATTTTTTTATGTATTTTTAATTCTCATGAATTAAAAATGTAAGTCAATATACTAATTCTTATAATAACCCCATAATTTTGTCACATATTCTACTTTTAGTAGCCCTTATCATATATTTATTAATCATATAAAATATATTATAATAAAATATTAATATATTTATCAATATATTAATTATTAATATATTCTAAAAAATATATTTATTACTCCTATAAATTATTAATCTTATAAAAATATGTTATTTTTCATTATAGAATTGATATTTTTATTTATACTTATAACAAATTTTTTTAATACTAATAATTATTTTGATTAAAAAAATAAGGTAAATAGAAGTAATATAGTAATATATTAAATATTTTCATTATATAAATATAAAAAATAATAATATATTTCTACCAGAATTTAAAATTATCCTTCAATAATAATGGGATAATAATATGATTAGTAATATATTATAATATAATATATATCAGTAATATAATATATAATATCAACATAATATATATATATACATAATATATTGATGGTATATTGATATATCAATTTTTCTGCTAACTTGAAGGGTATTTTTGTCTTTAACTTTCAACCCAAGATCACTGCCCTATGGTGATCTTAGATTTCCGACCTCAAGGACGGGTATCCCATCACCGAGTTAGGGGATGATTTGAGAAGTGGAGGTGATCGAAGATCACCGCCATATAGGATTACCGTGGTGCAACCAAACGCGGTGATTTCATCACCTCCATCCACATCACCCTTGATCATAGGACGATCACCCCATACCAAACGCCCCCTATGAGTATCATACAACGAGTGTTGAGATGTGGCCAAAAGGATAATAGTCCAAGTTTTTGCCCTGGTTGGCTCGGACCAAGTATCGTTTGATCGAATATAGAATAGGTAAAAACTTTGCTAAATCGAACTTGATCTTTTTATTAAGTAGGTCAAAAATCCAAACCCAAACCAAATCATTTTATTAACAAGTAATTTAACCTAATAACTTAATCTTTATCTTTTATCTTAGTTTTAATCTATCTTTTATCCTAGGAGTAGGTTTAACTTAGCTTTTCTACCGTAGCCCAATGCTACACCCTTGTTGTAGCCCAAAGCTACACTCTTATCATAACCCCATACTATACCCCTATAATAGCCCAACACTATACCTTTTTACCATTATCTAATGCAACCACCTTATCTACTTTTAAACGATGATGTAATGGTGGTTGAAGTTCTTAAAGGTCAAGGCATTTAGACTAGTGTTTACTCTCTATCCCCTTTTGAACTCTATCATCACCTATTCAATTGATTAGATATTGATGGCACGTCCACACATACTAACCTTGTTGCTGTGAAAGACTTGGCACCTTTCTCTACTAACCAACTGAGTTTCCTAGGATCTCAAGTTTTTGGATACTTGTTCGGATGGGATGGAGATAATGCCAAAAATGTCTCTGTGAAGAAAAGTTAATATAAGAAAATAGTTAATTAGTGATAAACTATTTTGCTACAAATGATAATTTGTCGCTAATAAGTACCATAAGATAATGAAATAAAATATCTATCATGAAATATCATTGAAGTAGCATTTTTAGCAACAAACTTATATTTCAATGCTAATTTTGTCACCAAATTTGTTTCACCAAATACTTCCACAACGGCTTTTTTGTGGCAATTTTATTGGCAAAAATTTATAATATTTTTGCAAAAGAAAATTGTTATCTTGAATAACATGACTTTTAGTGATAATATTTTTTTGCCATGAATTAATTATTAATTTTGACAATGTTATTAGAATTGTTCCCAAATATATACTTGTGAATACAAAAAGAATAAAAAAATAATAGCAATTTTTTGTGACAATTAATTTCATCACAAATATTTTTTATATTTGGTAACAAAATTAAATGTCGTCACAAACCAATCTCTATTTTTTGATAAGGATAATATTTCATCATCGAAGATTTATTTATCTATAATATATACAATTTGTCGCATAATATAGGCTATCTAGCAACGATATAATATTTCATCATATTTTTTTAGTATATAAATTTATGATGAAAATTATTGTCGTTGTTAATTATCTAATTAACTGTTAACAACACTAATATTTTGTAGTTAAGCATAGCTTTATTGTAACATATATATTTTTATTGCAGAATAATAACTATTTAATGACAAATTAGATTTTATCATCTACACATTATTGTATAAATTTTATAATAAAATAGTTTGTTACAAATTATTTATATAATTTAGTGATGACAGTGTTTCATTGTTAATATATATTTATTGGCAACATATAAAATTTTATTGTAGAATCATAAATTATCTATTTTTAAAAAACTTTAGAGAAAATATATACTATTATATTAATATGTTGAAATTATTTTAAATATTTTAAAAAAGATTTAACAATATTATAAAGAATAAATAGAATTATTTAATTTTTATTTTTTATAAAGAGAAAAGGACTGAATTTTATCTAAATAAATAATTATTAAACCTTATGTGTGTAGGGCACTTAGTAGGCATAACCTACTAATCGGTCAGGACAAATCATCAGAGATCTCATAAGGATGATATGAAGTTTCATTTGAATCACCAAGGCAGAACAAATATTTGAATATTTGCTTAAAGACAAGCAAATTGAACTCCCTGAAGGCCACAAGATTCCTTGTCTAGAAGAGCTTAAAGGAAAAAGATATTGCAAATGGCATAATTGATATAGCCATAGCATAAATAATTGTTTAGTCTTCCAAATGCCATACAGAGAAGGCCATTACTGAGGGGAGACTTACGTTCCTACAGAAGGATAAAGATATCGTGCTGGTTGATGGAGACCCTTTTTTCAAATGGTGGGGAAAATGATGGCTGCAGACTTCTCAAAGGTAGCTTCAACCAGTTATAAATATGCTATTGGAGAAGGTGACAAGACAAAATGATATTGCAAAAACAGTTTAGTTGAAGGAGTCATTCCTTCGGAAGAAGATATTCGAAGAGTTATAATATTGGAACTTGTTTCACATTGAAGTACCATGTCGATCGGTTTTGTAGACGGGTTTCATGGTTTAGCATTACCCCAGAAAGGCTGGTGGACCACCAGGATCGTTATTGCTGAATTAGCCCTAAAATCTCCCTTTTAATAAGTGGGAGAAAAAGAGTTTAAAAATCAATACCAAATTATTAGCTGAAAGATAGTTGAAGACTAGAAAGGTGCTAGGGGAAACAGAAGCGCTTATCGTAGATAAAGGAAAGTACCGATAGATGATGAGCTAGAATCCAGTGAGATACAGTAAAAAAGTCCTAAAAGAGAGGATGATCTAGTGTTGAATCAAAAGTACGTAAGAGACAAGGTCAAGATGGTAAAGTAGGGATGTCTGACCGACAGGCGGTTGAGACTTTCAGCCAATCTGGTAAAATAAGTCGAGGGTGATAGTTCAGGAAGTAAGACAGGTAGTGATAGAAGGAGGCCGAATCTGGGAGACCTCTCGTATCCCCAATAGGGGAATGGTATCACTACAAAAGAAAGTGTTGGAGAAAAACCCAAGTCGTCTCGGAACAAAGGCGCCGACCAGAAGGCGCCCGACCGAAAGGCGCCGACCTGACTACGCTCGAACTAAGGGCGCCCGACTCGGCAACTGCCTCAGCTCGGCACCCGACCAGGCGCTGAATTCCGAAATGCCGTGCCTAAGTATTCGACCCCAGCTTAAGCCCTTAAAGGAGCCTTACTCCAGATACTCAATCTCACCATATCCTGCTACCCTCGTCAAGCCATTAATGCACATGGCCTTCGCAGGCCTCCGGCACACCCGATCATTAATGCGCGTGGCCTCTGCAGGCCTTCGGCGCACTCAACCATTAAATGAGTATGGTTCATGATGATCTCCGGTTCATTCAGCCATCAAAACGTATGACTTCTCCCGATCTCCGGTTCACTCAACGATTAAAGCGTATGGCTTCTGTCGTCTACGGACGTCGAGCCTCTTACGGCAAACCCACTTAATCGCTGATGATGGCATGACTCGACGACGACTTAAGGGCTCCGGCCTGATCTCCAACAGTAACGGTGTTGACTCACACGATCGAACATTAATTCTACTGCATGCCAGACTGTACGATAGGCCGATTGCCCCGTCACATCACAGGTAACCCAGCTCCCTCTATAAAAGGAGAATTTCTCCATTTGAGGGAGGGCTGAATAATGAGAACTCCAACTTCTTACTGCTATCTCCATTCTTATACTGGCCCCCTCTGACTTAAGCATCAGAGGGCCGGCGCCGGAGACCCCGGCCACCGGCTTCTTGCAGGTCTCCCGGAGGACGCCACACCCCGACGGACCGTCACCCATCACCGCCGATTCCCACCGGAGCTCCTCCTTCCCGGCCCAGCGGTCGCCCCCGGGTCCAAATTTCAGCAACAGTTGGCGCTAGAGGAAGGGCCCGAGTCGCGGCTATGAAGCTGAGAAGCAAGGGAGCTTCTAATGCCTCCCGGCGTCCTCCATCTAGTCCCGGACATTCTGTCCAGAACTCACCACCTCCGGCCGATTCGACTCCCCAAGTTCGGCCGGAACAGTTTGATGCCCTGGTGCAGCAGGTTCAGGCCTTGGCTGTTATTGTCCAAGGCCTGCAACCTGGGGGCGTCCCGACAGCACCATTACCTCAGGCCCCGGTTCAGCCGGTGCCCCCTGCAAGTGGACCGGCCCTCCAGGGCCAAGATCTCCATGCCCGAGTATCCTCCTGGAGAGAACCCCCAGTGAGGGGTCCTGGCGACTGGCCGCAACCGTCAGAGGCCGAGTCAGTCCCAGGGCAGCCTGCGCCTGAGCGGACCACCGCGGTGATCCCCCAGAGTGACGAGCTCGACAAGAAAGTCGAGAGACTGGAGCGCCAGATCGAAGCGCTCCACAGGAGGAGGGTGGGGCGCGAGGGTGACTTCGAGTTCACCACGAGGTCCCCTTTTTTCCAACAAATCGAGGACGAGCCGGTCCCGCCGAGGTTCAAAATGCCCCAGGTGGAGCCCTACAATAGCACGACCGACCCCCTCGACCATCTGGAAAGTTATCGGGCCTTGATGGTGTTGCAGGGATCCTCGGAGGCCATGCTCTGCAAGGCCTTCCCGGCAACGCTTCGGGGACCAGCTCGGCTTTGGTTTGCCGGGTTGAAACCCAGCGCGGTCTCCTCTTTCGAGCAGCTCGGCAGGCAGTTCGCCACCAACTTTGCTGCCAGCCGACCCCAGCGACGAACTTCAGACTCCCTCCTCGACATAAAGCAAATGAAGGTAGAGTCGCTCAGGGAATATTTGGACCGCTTCACTGCTGCAACCTGAGAGGTCCGCGAGCTGGACCAGTCCATAGCTATGTCGGCACTCAAGACTGGAGCCCGGTCTTATAGGTTTCTCTTCTCTATTGAGAAGAATTTTCCAGCCGACCTCACCGAGATGTTAGTCAGGGCGCGGAAGTACACGAAAGCCGAGGAAGCCGTCACTTCTAGACGGAGCGGAGCTGAGTAGACCTCCAAAAAGCAGAAAAGGCGTCGTGAGGAGCGTGGCCACCCTAGAAGCCCGTCTCCGCGCCGAGCCAAGAACCCGCCCCATCTGAAGAGTCCACCCCGGCTGCGGGGACCGCCCCGACCAAGGTCTCCACCTCTGTTGACCCCCTAATGAATTTTGATGAATACAAAACACTAGAGTATAATTCCCTTTATATTAACAATTTATTTGAAGATTTCAGGTGTTTAACTAAGAATATTGTTAAGAATTGTCAAGGCATGTTCCCATATTTTTTAAGGATTTTTTGAAGATTTTTTGAGATGAAGAAAACAGATCAGGGACAGCCGAGACGTCTCCGGTTTGTCCCAGAGACGTCTCTGGCACGAAGAGGATGAATTGGCACGTCTGGAGACGTCTCCGACACCTGGCGAGGCATCTCGCAGGGTCGAAGTCGACTCCCGACTCTGCGGAGTCGACTCTCTCAGAGACGGCAGAAAGGCCGATTTCAAGGGATGCGCGCGAGTCGTCTCCGAAGGACGCGGAGTCGTCCCCATGCATAAAAAGCAAACTTCCCGAGACGTCCCCAGAAAGCGCGGAGTCGACTCTCTCAGGGGATTCCAGAGGACTTGTTTTTCGGTGATAAAACTGCGGAGTCGTCCCCGACGTCGTGGAGTCGTCCCCATGCAAAAAGCGCAAACATCCCGAGACGTCCCCGTAAAGTGCCGAGCCGACTCTCTCAGAAAAATAGAAAAACAAGCATTCAAGCTGTTCTTCTTCAGAGACGTACCCGTAAAGCGCCGAGTCGACTCCAAACATCGTCAAAAGAATTTTTATACAGTCGAGACGTCTCGCGTTCAAGCGGAGACGTCTCCGGAGCGCCTGGGACGCGACTGACACACTTTTGCAGGTTTGTTTGAATTTCAAACGGCTATATTTTTGTGTCTAACGGATCTATTGCTTGTAGGGCTATAAAAAGGAGCTTTTAAGTGCCTTTAAACAACTTCTCACCAACCAAACACAAGATCATTCAAGAGAGAAGAAAGAGAAAGAGGTTCAAGGGAGTTAGAGCTTTCAAGAGGAGAAATCAAGTGCATTCAAGCTTTCCCATCTGATTTCGTGCTCAACTACTCACTCCCACTCGGCATTCAAAGCTCGCATTCAAGCAAACGTGATCCACATCGGAAGAACCACCATCACCCACGCTTCCAACGGCAAAAAGGGTTCTTCCGATTTTGTTGTTTTTCATTGATATATTCGCTTTCTTAAGAGCTTTCAAATCTTTGTAAAACATTTGATTATTGTGCTTGTTCCAGTCAAGGGACTTGGAACAAGGGATAGGCGTCCCAAGCCTAGGTTAAATTGGGGGATTGTAGGGTTCGTTGTTAGCCCAGGGTAAAACAACGAGTTGGGTAGTGCACTCGCAAAACTACCGGACTGTAATCTGGAGGATTATAGTGAAATTCCCAAGAGGTCTTGGGGAGTGGATGTAGGTGCTGGGGTGCACTGAACCACTATATGTTTGTTGTGTTTGTGATGCTTTTTGTCATTGTCTAACTTGCTCACTTACTTACTTAGATAAATTGCTTGCTTAACTCTTATCCGCGCATCCTTTAGTTGCAAGCATATTCAATTTACTTAATCAAGTCTCATTCAATAAATCAAACTGTTGCTAAGTTTAAATTCCACTGTGCATCTATACAACTTAGCATAATTAATTGAAAAGTGTTAGAAGTAGCCTAAAAGTTTTAAAAGACCCAATTCACCTCCCCTCTTGGGTTGTATCTACTGGGCAACAAGTGGTATCAGAGCCGGTGCTCTATAATTTCTTGCCTTGTATTTTTGACCTAACCGTCAAAGAGCCAAAGATCATGACAACTCAAATAGATAGTTTTCTAGGAGAGGGACAATTAATTGATAGACCTCCACTATTTAATGGCATAAACTATACACATTGGAAAGCACGCATGCGCGTTTTCATACAATCGCTTGATTATAATTTATGGAGCATTATAGTCAATGGAACACACACAAACACTAATCATAATGAGAAAATGGCTCAACAAAATTCAAAAGCCATGAACCTATTATATTGTGCATTAGATAGGAATGAGTTTAATTGCATATCTTCTTGCATAACTGCTAAAGACATGTGGAATATGCTAGAGGCTAAATATGAAAGCACTAACATTTTTAGTGAATCTGAAATTAGCTCTAAAGAAAAAGAGAGACAAGGTGATATTGAAAACCTATGCCTTGTGGCACACAAGGACGAGGTGCAGTGCAGCTGTTCAATTCTCCATGCAGGGCTGATCTCTTCTCTAGGGCTGGATGCAGCCCTAACACAGGGACATTGGTTTTATATTTTATTTATATTCTTGGGGTTGTATGAACTTAATGTTTTTAATGGGAATCTTCTTTTGAATCATATTTAATTTCTGTGATTTTAAGTATGATGTTCGTACAACTGTTCTTTATGATCACTAAGTAAATATAAGATAGTCCATGCTTAGGGAAGATGCGATGTGCTGCCACCTTAGATTAGGATAGACATTTCATGCCTACTGAAGATGGATTACGCCCAAATTACTTTTGTGAATTTTTATTTAAATGCTTATTAGGCTTGTAGCCAATTTGCATGTTAATCCAAGAATAAATTAAAATATAAATAATCCTTGTTCCGATGTTAGTGGTGAATTCCTTGCCCTAGGTTCTCCCAAACTGATATCCTTTTACTTGCATTTTCTTTTATTAAATTGCTTAGTTTAATAGTCTTCACAAATTCTCTTTTTTAAATATTTTTATTTTTAAAGAAAAATAATTATACCCCAATCCCTGTGGATCGATACCCGTAATCACTATCCTACCAGATACGTGCTATCGCGTGGTCTTTAAAGTTGACTATCAATTTTTGGCGCCGTTGCCGGAGATTGCTAGCATAGTTGTTTTTCTTTTCATAAAAAAAAATAATTCAAAAATAAAATAAAAATAAAATAATAATAATAATAATATATTATCTAAAATAAAATAAAAATATTTTCAATTTTTTTTACTTTTCTTATCTCCTTTCTCTTTCTTACTAATTCTTGATTTTTATTTTGGTATTATTTGATCAGGAATCGAGGAGAAAATTTGGGACGATCAAAAGGGAACTACTGGAAAAGAAATGCTGTAGAGGTTTGCTTAAAAAAAAAATTGCTGAGGAAATTTCCTTTGGTAACCTCTAAACCTTTCTTATTTAAATTAATTTCCTTTTTGTGGTGATTGTTTGATTTTAATTTCAGTAAAAGTGTGAATGCATGCTTGATACACATACACCAATTAATCCGCACATAGTAAGGGCAATCACCCCAACAAGATAAGAACTGGATTTCATCACCAGATTCTTGCCCAAATTAGGTGAATCAATTTTCACATAACTATCACTTTGACTAAAATCAATTAGACGTTGGCCCCTAGGGACATTCGAGCTCAATAGGACGAAGATCACCAAAAGTTGCACTAATTTCGCTTTGTGGCTCAGTTGATGTCTAGGCAAGCTTTGTCCCAAGGGAGACAGTTCACCTGTTCGAGGTAAGTAGTTTTTAAGTGGGACCTTTGCGAACGCATCGTGACCCCCCCACTTACCTGGGAGCTTACCTGGTCAACTAAGTTCATTAGACCGGATTGGAGGCTTAGGTGCCCTCTTCAAACCAGTTAGGAGCTGTCTAGTGATTTTAGGGACATACTAAAATTTTATGTGTTTTTCTTTTTAATGCATGCTTGATTGTACTTAACTGATCAGAAGAGTATTAGTGTATGCTAGGGTGTCGTTCCAGATCTCCTGAATTAGTACCTTTCGATTCTGAAATAGAGCGTTCTATTAGGGCCCTTCGAGCTGAAATCCGCACCTATAGAACCATAGGATCTGCTCCACTTATAGAGATGGCTGAAGAACAACCCAAACTCCTACAGGAGTACTTCACTCCTTTCATTTATACCTCTCCATCTTGTATTCGACTACCTGATATCACCGCTGCTGCACATTTTGAAATTAAGTCTAGTGTCATCCAAATGCTTCCCTCTTTTTATGGACTTAACAATGAAGACCCATATAAACACTTGGATGAGTTCCTTGAGATCTGCACTACTGTCAAAATTCAGAACTTCACTGATGATGCTCTGAAACTTAGGCTGTTTCCTTTTTCCCTTAAGGATAGAGCTAAGCAGTGGCTCCATTCATTAGAAGCCAATTCTATTCTCTCTTGGGCTCAAATGCAACATGAATTTCTAAAGAAATATTTTCCCATAGGAAGAACAAACCAAATTAGGCGTGCTATCACGAGCTTCTCCCAATCTGATGGGGAAGAATTTCATGAAACTTGGGAAAAATTTAGAGATTTACTCCAAAAATGCCCGCATCATTAAATACCCAAATGGCAATTAGTGCAATGCTTTTATGACGGACTATCCGAACGAAATCGTCAAATGGTTGATGCTTCTTGTGGGGGTACTTTCATGCTTAAAAGTGAACATGAGGCATGGCAATTGTTTGAGAATCTTAATGAAAATTTCCTTCACCATGCCTCCTCCGCTCGTCAAGCACCCCCGAGTTCTCAAAGAAAAGGAACCATATATGAAGTTAGCCAGTCCATAGGTCTATCTGACAAAGTAGATGCACTATCCCGCAAATTGGACCAGCTAATGTCTAGAGAACAGCTTCCAAACTTTCATCAAGCACAAGTATGTACTCTCTGTTCTAGTCCATCTCACACTGTCTTTGAGTGTCCTTCGGCAGCACAATTTCCCGAATTTGTGCAAGAACAAGTAAATGCTGCCCAAACACAGTTCCGACCGGGTAATGATCCATATTCTAACACTTATAACCCGGGGTGGCGCAACCATCCAAATTTCTCTTGGAAGCAGCAGACTTCCAATACTTCCCAGCCTTATTCCCAAAACTTTCAACCATTCCAGAATGTTAATCCCTACCGTCCTTTGACTCAATTTCAACACACTCCTCCTTCACCCCAAAGAAACACAGCCTTTGAGGAGAAAGTATTGACCTCCCTTCAAGGTTTGGAAACCATTACACAATTGGTGCACTCTCACACGCAATCTATCGCCAAGCTAGAATCCCAAATGGGGCAACTAGCTAATGCACTGAACAAGCGAGAGGAAGGAAAGCTTCCAAGCCAACCAGTGAGTAATCCTAGGAGACAATACATGGCTCAAGAAAATCAGCTAAATACAATTCATCATGAACAAGCCAATGCTCTGACTACCCTAAGGAGTGGACGTATAGTAGACAATAAGATTGGGGAGGGTAACAATAAGGAAGGTAAAGAGGAGGAGCAAAATGTATCACATGAAAATCGAAAACCTTCTTCTTCTTTAGCTCTTCCAGCTTCTGCCCAAACTCATATTCCAAAAGTCCCATTTCCTGATGCTCTCAATTCACCCTCTCCCTTTGGCAAAAAAGGAACTTCACTAGAGGAGATGATGGAGGTTTTCAAACAAGTTAAAATCAACCTCCCGCTTCTTGATGCTATTAGACAAGTTCCCTCGTATGCCAAATTTCTCAAAGACCTTTGTACCCAAAAGCGAAAATCTAGGACACATGTGCCTAAAAAGGTCTTCCTAACTGAACAAGTGAGCTCCATCCTCCAACACAACACCCCTCCAAAATTCAAAGATCCTGGTGCTCCCACCATCTCCTGTGTCTTAGAAAATAATTTCATTGATCGAGCACTCTTAGATCTAGGGGCAAGTGTCAACATTTTACCTTACTCAGTTTATGAGAAACTTGGGTTAGGTGAGTTAAAACCAACCTCGGTATCCCTTCAATTGGCTGATCGATCTGTAAAAATACCACGAGGAACAATTGAAGACGTCCTAGTCAAGGTAGACAAATTCTATTTCCTAGTCGATTTTATCGTCCTGGATATGGAACCTGTGCCTAATCTTAAGAAACAGATCCCTATGATTCTAGGTCGTCCCTTTTTAGCTACAGCCAATGCGAGTATAAATTGTAGAACTGGGGTGATGAATATATCCTTTGGGAATATGAAGGTCAAGTTAAATATATTTCGTGCCTCTGATCAACCTGCAAAGGAAGTTGAGTACTTCCTAATAGACAAAATAGACGATCTTGTAGAAGAAACCCTTCCTTATATTTTAGCAGATGACCCTCTGAAAACATACTTGGCCCATTCTGACTTTGATATAGACAAGGCCATAGAAGCAGTTAACTTTGTGCCCGTCAATCAGTTTTCCACAAATTTTCTTCCTTGGAGAACTCGGCATGAACCCGGTATGATTTGATAAGGATGCACTGCGTCTCGCTGAAGACGTTAAACTTAGCGCTTGTTGGGAGGCAACCCAATTTTCATAGGTTATTTTTGCATATTTTCTTGTCGCATTTTTTTATTTTCTTAACAGGATCCCTCATATTACTGATGCAACTACGGTAAAATGCTTCTATCCTCCATATGCATCATATTTTCGTCCAAAAAAATATATATAAAACAATAAAAATAATAATATAATATTCAAAAAAAAATTTCATAAAAAAAAAACATTGAGGACAATGTCTGATCTAGGTTGGGGGGTATAGATTCGAATTTTTGAAGAAATTTTTTGAAATTTTTGATTTTGTGAATAAGTATTTCATCTCAAAAAAAAAAAAAAAAACCTAATTTCTATGCTTTAATGCTGAAATGATAAACACACAAAGTATATAAAATCTAAAAAGCCCAATAACTAGTCAGGAGTAAGTCAATTTGAGTTCTTTTTATTAAAAGTTCTTTTAGTAAGTTGTAAGATAATTTTTACTTTGGAATTTCACAACACATATGGCCTGCACTTCTAAGGGTTAGGTTCAACATGATGTTGTTAAGTCTGGTAGCAACCTTGAGTCCTGATGAATCATACCTATCTAATTCACTATTAAAAAAAAAAAAGAGAGAAGTGAATTTAGTCAGGTACATCGAAAAGGGCTACCTATTGTCAAAGGTCAGCGGGCTTGTATGAGGAACCCGAGCATAGGTCCGTAGGGGAGTCTTGATGCCCAACACCTTACGCCATCTAGTGTGGGAGTGTTGACTGAATGCTCGCTACACAGAGGAATCATTACAAGAGTAAAAATGCGTAATTTATTTATAAATTTAAAAAAAAGAAAGAAAAAAAAGAAAATAATATTGACCTTGAAAAAAAGACGATAGTGTGAAAGCCGTCGTTGTAAAAATTCGAGTAAACTGGAATATTACAGATAAAGCCCTTGAGGTATTAAAGTAAACATCCACAACTCTCGAAATCCTGCAAGATAGGGTGATTTTGAATCAGTGAATAGGTCTTATCTAACCAATTCTTGGGACCTACGAGCTTTAGCAGTATTTTGGGGAATCTAAAGCCTTAGCTTGTGTATGGTCCATATATCACCGAGCACCCAAGTATAAAGAAGTCTTACAACTCTCTAACGGAAGCTTAATAACCTCAACTTAAGTTGCATACTGACCTAGGATTTGGGCTGACTTAGTAATTAAAACTTTGTGTGCTTTTGAAATTCTTGGCATTAATGCATTTGAAATTAGATTTTATAAATTAATAAAATAAATTCTTTCGACTACAGTTTGTGGGTATCTGAGCCGGAAACCCTCACGAGACAAAACTCGTCCACTAGGGCCACCTAGGGGTTTAAAGCCTTGTTGCATACGGTAAATGCAATCGCGATTCCTGCGAAAGTGAGTTAGTTTTTTATTTTATTTTGCTTGAGGACTAGCAAAATGTAGGTTGGGGGTGTGATAAGTGCTAAATAATGCATAAATTAATATCTTATTCATAGCACTTATCATTATTTTAATTCACATATTTTGTAAATTTAACTAAAAAAAATGTGTTACCCTCATCATTGCATTTTAATAAATTAATTCGAGTTTGATTTACTTATTTACTGATTGAGTCTAATGTATGCAGGTTGAGTCAAGTTCATTAGGAATTATTTCTGGACCTAAACCACATGCACCCCGCAAATCAAGACCCTCTGATTCAGTCACTTAACTCTTTTTCCACATGATCCAACTCTCCTATTTTAATATCAAAACAATAAAATCCCTTCAATTATTTATCCCTCCAATCTCAAAGCATACCAACATATTTGCACAAATCCTAAAGCTCCATTCACTCCTCACGCTCCAACCATCTCCCCAGCTCCCGTGACTCTCGATCTCCCAACTTTCGTTACCAAACTTCATCCCGTGAGCATCTAAAAAAATCAACCGAGATCCTCCTTATCCCATGGATAAGCCTAAGCCAACTTCTTCAACCTCCCTCCGGAACCATCCCTTCCCAGCTCCCATGCATTGAAGACATTCATCTAAAACCTTGCCTCAAAACAGAGTTCGTTCCCAGCATTCCGTAAATCCCAACTCCCCTGTTCTACGATATTCAACCAGAACCGAGTCCATTCCGTGTTCATCTTCCACGACACCTCCTCCCAGATTTCATCTGCATCACCCAAAGATCTCTTCCCATTCCGTGAGCATCCAAAGATCTTGTTCTCAACCGAATCAAGTTCATCCTCCCGTGATCCACTCATCTCCCAGCTTCATCTCTTCTGAATCAAACCAAGTTTCTTCCATTCCCCTGTTTCGGGGATAATCTCTTCCGAATCAATCCCAACCGTCTTCCTTTCCTCCCATATCCTATGAACGAAACCAACCTCTCTCGCATCTGGATATCTCGTGTCCAGCCGGGATGAGCATCACGAACGGATCTCAGCCTTTCAGCCGAAGCATTTCAGAATCCCAGCAACAAAACAACATCATCTCCTCCATGTTTGTGATCTATCTTCATCTCAATCCAACCAAACTCCCAGCGTCCGGATAGACTTCATCTTCCGGATTCTTCACGTCCGCAGATCACAGCCACCAGCCGTCCACGATTCAAGGTTTCTTCCGCATCATCTCTCAGCATGATTCACCGAATCAAGCTCCTCCCAACCTCCTTCCGTTCGTATGCATCCCATATTCTCGCCAGCAGGAAGATAAGCTTCAAGCAGTCACGGATAGATTCAAATCATCATCCACCGCGTCCAAGATCTTCTCCCATGCGTTGAAGAACCTCGGTTCCTTCCTCTCATTCCCTGGATTCATGATATACTCCAACGCCGAGAATCACCCCAGCTTCAACCGCATTCTGTTTCATTTCATCCTTATCCCCTGCGTGATAACAAGGGTGTGAAAGCTATAAAAGGGGAAGCTCCACCGAGAGGGAAGGCAAGCTTTGGGGGTCCGGTTCCAGGATCTCTTCGGAACAGGGGAGAAGCCAAGTTCTCACGGGAGACAGAGAAGAGAGGAGAGAGCCGACGGGAGGAAGGAGCCAATCATTATGAAGTCCCCCTGCAGTGCAGCTGTTCAATTCTCCATGCAGGGCTGATCTCTTCTCTAGGGCTGGATGCAGCCCTAACACAGGGACATTGGTTTTATATTTTATTTATATTCTTGGGGTTGTATGAACTTAATGTTTTTAATGGGAATCTTCTTTTGAATCATATTTAATTTCTGTGATTTTAAGTATGATGTTCGTACAACTGTTCTTTATGATCACTAAGTAAATATAAGATAGTCCATGCTTAGGGAAGATGCGATGTGCTGCCACCTTAGATTAGGGTAGACATTTCATGCCTACTGAAGATGGATTATGCCCAAATTACTTTTGTGAATTTTTATTTAAATGCTTATTAGGCTTGCAGCCAATTTGCATGTTAATCCAAGAATAAATTAAAATATAAATAACCCTTGTTCCGATGTTAGTGGTGAATTCCTTGCCCTAGGTTCTCCCAAACTGATATCCTTTTACTTGCATTTTCTTTTATTAAATTGCTTAGTTTAATAGTCTTCACAAATTCTCTTTTTTAAATATTTTTATTTTTAAAGAAAAACAATTATACCCCAATCCCTGTGGATCAATATCCGTAATCACTATCCTACCAGATACGTGCTATTGCGTGGTCTTTAAAGTTGACTATCATAAATCTGTAGATCAGAAGCTATATAGAGGTATGATAGGATCTTTGTTGTATTTAACTGCAAGTAGACCTGATATCATGTTTAGTGTTTGCATGTGTGCAAGATATCAGTCTAATCCTAAAGAATCTCATCTAATTGCAGTCAAAAGAATCTTTAAATACCTAATAGGAACCAAGAATATAGGTTTATGGTATTCTAAAGAATCTAGCCTAAAATTAATAGGATACACAGATTTAGACTTTGCTGGATGTAAACTTGATAGAAAAATTACCAGCGGATCTTGTCAATTTCTAGAAGAAAACCTAATCTCATGGTTTAGCAAGAAACAAAACTCGGTTGCTTTATCTACTGCTGAAGCTGAATATGTTGCAGCCGGGAGTTGTTGTGCTCAAATCTTGTGGATCAAACAACAATTAGAAGATTATGGCATTAAACAAGACAAAATTCCCATTAATTGTGATAATACAAGTGCCATTAATCTAACTAAAAATCCAATTCAGCATTCAAGAACTAAACATATTGAAATAAGACATCACTTCATAAGAGATCATGTACTGAATGGTGATGTGACACTTCAATTTGTTTGTACTGATGATCAATTAGCTGACATTTTTACAAAACCCTTAAGTGAAGAGAGATTTAGTGTGCTTAGGAGGGGATTAGGAGTGATTGATCCATCCTAGTGGTAGTTTCCACTAGATTCATTGATTTTGATGATTAGATTGTGGTTAAAATAGAGTTTCTTTTCAATGATCATCAAATCAGATCATAATTTAGTGATTTTCCCTCATTCGGCACGAACATAGCATGATTTTTAGGTGCGTGCCAAAGTTCGAGACGACTCGAGTAAGTTTCAGAGTCGGCTCGTAAGGGAGAGTCGACTCGGACATTTACGGGAGTCGACTCGAGATCAATGGCCGCAGAGGGTGAGTCGACTCGCATACAGTCGGGAGTCGACTCAAGGTCAATAGGCGCATAAGGAGAGTCGACTCGCGCATACTTTGGAGTCGACTCGAGGTCGAGTCGACTCGCGACTCAGAGGAGTCGACTCGCAGTCGGGATCTGACTTTTTAACCCTAGCTCCATCGTTTTCAAAACATTTCTATTCTCCGCCGCCACTGTTCACAAGCCCTAGAGCCGACTCCTAGGTCGTCCCTGGTCGTCCCCAAGCTTTTTCCGTCGACCTTTTCACCGTCCATTAGGGCTTTTCCTCCCATTCTAGATCACTATGCCTCGTAAAGCCGTTGTCCGGAAGAGGTCCCAACCCGAGGCCGGTCCCGAGAGGCGCTCCAAGGCTCGGCACGATCCCGCGAGGTCACAACCTCCGGCTCGTTCCCTGCCGAGGGCAGTTCCCGCGAGGCCGTGCGCCGAGAAGGCGGTCTCCACCGGGAGATACGTCGATTTCGACTATCTCTCCCGGGAGGGCTTCACCATAGGTGAGAGATTGCGTGTCCAGGGCTTAGAGTATTTCCTTACATTAGATTTCCCCACTTATCCTGGATTAGTTAGAGAGTTTTACGGTACCGTCCATCGGAGAGATGGGGGTATAGAGGGCACGGTAGCCGGTGTCCCTTTGTTCATTTCGAAGGATATCATTGCCCACATCCTCCACCTTCCACAAGTAGGGGTGGCTCCCACACACCCCGAGGATAGGACTGAGGCCCTTACGGCCATACTAGGATATCCTCCTCAGTCCCCCTTAGACGAGGTATCCGCTAGCTCACTTCCAGTTGAGGTGCGGATCCTCCTGAGCATCCTGTCTAGGTCCTTATTCCCTAAGACCGGGAGATTTGATTTTGTATCTGAGAGAGACCTAGCTCTCATGTTCTACATCCTCCAGGACACCCCAATCAACTTTTCCAAGATGATGTATAGGTATCTATGTGAGCCACTAGATAGACCTAGGCTCACCCTACCCTACGGTATGATGTTTACTCTTTTGTTTAGGGAGGCCGAGATTCCCATTCCTGAGGGGGAACCCTCTAAGGCATTGCGATGGACTGATCGCATGCGTCCGGGGACCCTACACAGGATGGGGTTTCGGAAGGTAGAGGGGACCTGGGTTAGGAAGTCTTCCACCTCCACACATACCACCAGACATTCCCCTAGTCCTGAGCCAGATTCTGACTATCCTGACATTCCCTCCACTTCTGCTCCTACCACCTCAGCCGGACCCTCCTCCTCAGCTCCACCACCCATGGAGGTCCGGATCGCTCCTGAGCAGCTCCTGGAGTTGCGGCAGGAGATTGTCCGAGACCTGCGAGATGATCTGCTTAGGGAGCTCCGAGGTTCAGTGCCTGCTCCCTCTCCTGCACCCACATCTTCTGAGTTGGTCCCTTCCTTGACAGCCGTGACAGACATGACGGCCCATGTACGGGAAGAGATCTACAATGTCCGGAGCTTGATCCAGGCCCAGTTCTCCAGTATGAGCGAGGTCACGAGCACCACTCGGACGATGCGCGATGACATCCGGAAGGACATGAGCACCACTACTCAGGGGGCCAAGCGCTTGTTGAATGTGCTCATCGACAAGCTGGACGCACTTCAGAAGTCGGTGACCGAGCTCTCCACTACACATAGCAGGGCCACTTCGTCCATTATCTCTCAGCTCGGGCATGTTACAGATGCGGTCACCCTCCTCATGGAGCAGAACAGATTGAGAGGAGGAGCTACATCCTCGAGAGGAGGAGACACATCCTCGAGAGGAGGAGTTACATCCTCGAGGAGACCTTAGCTGTTTTTGTGTTGACATGTATTGTTTTGCTTTACTTATTGTATTCTCAAATGTATTTACATACAAATCAATACAATGAGTAGCCATATTTTCTGCAATTCTGTGCCATTTGATCTATGATTGATTGTGTGTTCTGATTACCTCCTTTTTGATACGATGACAAAAAGGGGGAGAAATATTTAATAGATATGTAAATGGAATCAACATAAAAGGAATCAAAATGAAAATTAAAACATAATTTGTTCTTAGTGGATTTGGTACCTCGAGGCTCATTATCTCTCTGTTGGGGCTCCTAATGGAGTAATCTCCAGAATCTATTCAAGGGATATTCGGAGATTAGTTGAATCCAACTCAAGAACAAATTGACAGATTTTCCCTCTAAAAACCAAAAATTCAGTTCAAAAACTTCAATGCATTAAAAGAAAATTCAGAGAATCAAAACAAAGTAGAATGCATATGTTGAGGGGGAGAATCTGAATTTTTAAGAAAGCTAAATCATTAATTATATATATAAGCCAAATAATTGATTGCATAATATGAAGGCTTATATAATTCCAAATGAAAGGGGGAGCTTTAACTCCAAAATTTATTGCTTCACACCTTTCAAGCTTGGATATATTAAATTACCAGACATTTGAATTCATTTATGAATTTTATTTCCTTGTTTATTGAGCAATTCACTTTACATATACTCAAAGTTTTGTCATCATCAAAAAGGGAAAGATTGTGGAGTGATTGATTAAAACCCCTATTTGATTTTGATGAGCTCAAAGCATCTGAGTATATCTCTTGTTTACTAATGAATTCAATTGAGTGTTTCAGTGAAAATCTTGTCTAAAGTGTTTCTAGACTTGGTTCATAATATTTTGGATAAGTTAAGAAGTCAGTTTGAACCAAAGTCTGAGACTCGAGTCGACTCCAGAGTATTACGAGTCGACTCCAAGCGTATCAGAGTCACTGGCACGGGCTCGAGTCGACTCCGGATCATTACGAGTCGACTCCGACTGAGAACAGACAAACGAGCAGAAAGCATCAACTCAAAACCTGTCAGCGAGTCGACTCCTGAAGTGCGCGAGTCGACTCCGATGTTTACCGAGTCGACTCCGGAGTAATATGAGTCGACTCCAAGAAGCTACAGACAGAAAAGTCAGAGAGCGTTTTTTTTCGACCCTGAGATTCGAGTCGACTCCTGTGGAACGCGAGTCGACTCCGATGGTTGGCAGGTCGACTCCAAAGAAAGCAAGAGTCGACTCTCAGTGGTTCACAAGGCAAAAGTCAGAGAGCAGTTTTCGGACTCTGAGATTCGAGTCGACTCCCGCAATACGCGAGTCGACTCCGAGACAGCGCGACCCCAAAAAGACAGAAGACCGATTTACTGTCTCTGAGAGCCGAGTCGACTCCCAGACAGCTCGAGTCGACTCCAAGGGAGCGCTACACTAAAAAGGCAGAAGGCTATGTTTCGGAAACTGAGAGCCGAGTCGACTCCGGGGAAATTCGAGTCGACTCCAAGACTGGATGAGCCAAAAGACAGAAGATCGGGAGTTCGGGCTCTGAGCGCCGAGTCGACTCCCAGGATTGTCGAGTCGACTCGAGTGGGCCAAGTTGAAAATTAGCTCCATGGATTTCATGAGATGAGCCGACTCCAAAAATGCCAAGTCAGCTCCAGAAGTTGGCGAGTCGACTCCGGGTCAAGACGAGTCGACTCCCAGTCGAAGAGGCTACTTTAATTCAAACCCGGAACAGTTGCCGAGTCGACTCTAGAAAAGCATGAGTCGACTCCCGCAACAGCCGAGTCGACTCCTGATCGCGCGAGTCGACTCCGAGCCCCAACGGACATATTGTCAGGTTGTGCAGAATGTGCAGAACGGGTAGAAAAAGGTGTCTAACGGCTAGTTTCCATGGGGGATGGCTTAAATAGCCACAGAGGACTGTAGCAAGGCAGTGACACACCATTCCATTCAAAGTAATCAAGCATTCATTCTCTGCAAGTGGTTTTTCAACGAAAAGAGGGAAGAGCGCCATAACTCCATCCAACTACCTCTTCCCAAACATTGAAAGAGATCTCTTCCTGCATTCAAGTCGACCAGACATTCAAGAGGAGACCCGAAGTTCAAGAAGCCCTACTCTACTCCAACTCAAACGTGTTTGAGGGCTCTTAACTTCTCTCTAGTTTATATTGTTATTTATCTGCTTTTGAGAAGCTCTGTTTTTCTATTTGTTGTCATTATTTCCATCTTGTCTTTGCTTGGTTCAATCGGGGGATTGAATCAAGGGTGTAGAGGTTGGTTGGTGAGCCGAGTGTAAAACCAACGTGTAAGGGTTCGATTGTGATCCCGGGAAAACAATCGGGGTGGTTCTAGTCGGTGAGCCAGGAAAAACCGACCGAGTTCGTTGTGAGCTCGTAAAATAACAAGTTTGGTTGTGAGCTTGTAAAATAACCGGCTGTAATCCAAGGGGTTATAGTGAATTCCCAAGTGAGACTTGGAGAGTGGACGTAGGAGCAAGGGTTAGCTCCGAACCACTATAAACATCGTGTTTGTGATTGCTTGTCTCTCTTTCTCTCATTCTCATTTCACTCACAGCACATAGCAACTAATTAATCACCTTGCAAAAGTATTAATTAGTCATCTACAAAAGTTTTAATTGTAAAATTAATTTAAAACCCAATTCACCCCCCTCCTGTTGGGTTGTCTATCTGGGCAACATATACTACCCAAGAGGGGGGGTGAATTGGGTTTTAAAATAATTTTGCAATTAAAACGTTGTGGATGACTGATTAATGCTTTACCAAGATGATTAATTAATTGCTATGTGCTGTGAATGAAATGAGAGTAAAAGAAAGAGACAAACAATCACAAACACAAGGCTTTTATAGTGGTTCGGAGCTAACCCTTGCTCCTACGTCCGCTCCCCAAGTCTCACTTGGGAATTCACTATAACCCCTTGGATTACAGCCGGTTGTTTTACAAGCTCACAACCAAACTTGTTGTTTTACGAGCTCACAACGAACTCGGTCGGTTTTCCCTGGCTCACCGACTAGAACCACCCCGATTGTTTTTCCGGGATCACAATCGAACCCTTACACGTTGGTTTTACACTCGGCTTACCAACCAACCTCTACACCCTTGATTCAATCCCCCGATTGAACCAAGCAAAGACAAAGATGGAAATAATGACAACAAACAGAAAAACAGAGCTTCTCAAAAGCAGATAAATAACAATATAAACTAGAGAGAAGTTAAGAGCCCTCAAACACGTTTGAGTTGGAGTAGAGTAGGGCTTCTTGAACTTCGTGTCTCCTCTTGAATGTCTGGTCGACTTGAATGCAGGAGGAGATCTCTTTCAATGTTTGGGAAGAGGTAGTTGGATGGAGTTATGGCGCTCTTCCCTCTTTTCGTTGAAAAAACCACTTGCAGAGAATGAATGCTTGATTACTTTTAATGGAATGGTGCGTCTCTGCCTTGCTACAGTCCTCTGTGGCTATTTAAGCCATCCCCCACGGAAACTAGCCGTTAGACACCTTTTTCTGCCCGTTCTGCACACTCTGCACAACCTGACAATATGTCCGTTGGGGGTCGGAGTCGACTCGCGCGATCAGGAGTCGACTCGGCTGTAGCAGGAGTCGACTCATGCTTTTCTGGGGTCGACTCGGCAACTGTTCCGGGTTTGAATTAAAGTAACCTCTTCGACTGGGAGTCGACTCGTCTTGACCCGGAGTCGACTCGCCAACTTCTGGAGCTGACTTGGCATTTTCGGAGTCGGCTCATCTCATGAAATCCATGGAGCTAATTTTCAACTTGGCCCACTCGAGTCGACTCGACAATCCTGGGAGTCGACTCGGCGCTCAGAGCCCGAACTCCCGATCTTCTGTCTTTTGGCTCGTCCAGTCTTGGAGTCGACTCGAATTTCTCCGGAGTCGACTCGGCTCTCAGTTTTCGAAACATAGCCTTCTGCCTTTTTGGTGTAGCACTGCCTTGGAGTCGACTCGAGCTGTCTGGGAGTCGACTCGGCTCTCAGAGACAGTAAATCGGTCTTCTGTCTTTTGGGGTCGCGTTGTCTCGGAGTCGACTCGCGTATTGCGGGAGTCGACTCGAATCTCAGAGTCCGAAAACTGCTCTCTGACTTTTGCCTTGTGAACCACTGAGAGTCGACTCTCGCTTTCTTTGGAGTCGACCTACCAACCATCGAAGTCGACTCGCGTTCCACAGGAGTCGACTCGAATCTTAGGGTCGAAAATCGCTCTCTGACTTTTCTGTCTGTAACTCCTTGGAGTCGACTCATACTACTCCGGAGTCGACTCGGTAAACATCGGAGTCGACTCGTGCACTTCAGGAGTCGACTCGCTGACAGGTTTTGAGTTGATGCTTTCTGCTTGTCTGTCTGTTCTCAGTCGGAGTCGACTCGTAATGATCTGGAGTCGACTCGAGCCCGTGCCAGTGATTCTGATACGCTTGGAGTCGACTCGTAATACTCTGGAGTCGACTCGAGTCTCAGACTTTGGTTCAAACTGACTTCTTAACTTATCCAAAATATTATGAACCAAGTCTAGAAACACTTTAGACAAGATTCTCACTGAAACACTCAATTGAATTCATTAGTAAACAAGAGATATACTCAGATGCTTTGAGCTCATCAAAATCAAATAGGGTTATGATCAATCACTCCACAATCTCCCCCTTTTTGATGATGACAAAACATTGAGTATATGTAAAGTGAATTGCTCAATAAACAAGGAAATAAAATCCATAAATGAATTCAAGTGTCTGGTTATTTGATTTATCCAATCTTGAAAGGTGTGAAACAATAAATTTTGGAGTTAAAGCTCCCCCTTTCATTTGGAATTATATAAGCCTTCATATCATGCAATCAATTGTTTGGCTTATATATATTTAATGATTTAGCTTTCTTAAAAATTCAGATTCTCCCCCTCAATATATGCATTCAACTTTGTTTTGATTCTCTGAATTTCCTTTTAATGCATTGAAGTTTTTGAACTGAAATTTTTGATTTTTAGAGGAAAAATCTGACAATTTGTTCTTGAGTTGGATTCAACTAATCTCCGAATATCCCTTGAATAGATTCTGGAGATTACTCCATTAGGAGCCCCAACAGAGAGATAATGAGCCTCGAGGTACCAAATCCACTAAGAACAAATTATGTTTTAATTTTTGATTCTCATTTTGAGTTCTTTTATGTTGATTCCATTTACATAACTACTAAATATTTCTCCCCCTTTTTGTCATCATATCAAAAAGGAGGTAAGCAGAACAAACAATCACTTAGAGATCAAATTGCACACAATTGAAGAGAATATGTCTACTCATTGTATTGATGTGTATGTAAATATATTTTAGAATACAATAAGTAAAGCAAAAAAAGTACATGTCAAAATAACACAAAATGATCTATGGCTTCCTCGAGGAGGATGCGGGTCCCCGGGGCATGCGCTCTGCAAGTAGTGTGACTGCATTGGTGACGTGCTCGAGCTGTCGGATAATGGCCGAGGTGGCCCTGCTATGTGTCGTATCGATCTCGGTCACCGACTTCTGAAGTGTGTCCAGCTTGTCGATGAGCACATTCGCCAAGCGCTCGGCCCCCTGGGTAGTGGTGCTCATGTCCTTCCGGATGTCATCGCGCATCTTCCGAGTGATGCCCGTGACCTCACTCATACTGGAGAATTGAGCCTGGATCAGGCTCCGGACGTTGTAAATCTCTTCCCGCACATGGGCCGTCATCTCAGTCACGGCTGTCAAGGAAGGGACCAACGCTGATGAAGGTGCAGGAGTGGGAGCAGGCACTGAACCCCGGAGCTTCCGAAGTAGATCATCTCGCAGATCTCGGACAATCTCCTGCCGCAACTCCCGGAGCTGCTCAGGAGCAATCCGGACCTCCATGACCTCAGGAGCTGAGGAGGAGGGTCCGGCTGAGGTGGTAGGAGCAGAAGTGGAGGGAAAGTCAGGATAATCTGAGTCTGGCTCAGGACTAGGGGAATGTCTGGTGGTATGTGTGGAGGTGGAAGACTTCCTAACCCAGGTCCCCTCTACCTTCCGAAACCCCATCCTATGTAGGGTCCCCGGACGCATGCGATCTGTCCATCGCAATGCGCGAGAGGGTTCCCCCTCAGGAATAGGGATCTCGGCCTCCCTAAAGATAAGGGTGAACATCATGCCATAGGGGAGGGTGAGCCTAGGTCTATCTAGTGGCTCACATAGGTATCTATATATCATCTTGGAAAAGTTTATGGGGGTATCCTGAAGAATGTAGTACATGAGGGCTAGGTCCCTCTCAGACACAAAATCAAACCGTCCGGTCTTTGGGAACAAAGACCGAGAAATGATGCTCAAGAGGAGCCGCATCTCAACTGAAAGTGAGCTGGCGGACACCTCATCTAAAGGGGACTGGGGTGGATGCCCTAGAATGGCCGTAAGGGCCTCAGTCCTATCTTCGGGGTGTGTGGGAGCCACCCCTAACTGTGGAAGGTGGAGGATTTGGGCTATGAAATCCTCGAAAATAAACAATGGGACACCGGCTACGGTTCCCTCTATTCCCCCATTCCCCCTATGGACAGTACCATAGAACTCTCTAATTAGGCCAGGGTATGTGGGGAGGTCTAGGAAACAAAAGTACTCTAAACCCTGGGCCCTAAGTCTATCTCCTATAGTGAAGCCCTCCCGGGAGAGATAGTCGAAATCGACGTATCTCCCGGTGGAGACCGCCTTCCCGGCACACGGCCTCGAGGGAACGGCCCTCGGCGGGGAACGAGCCGGAGGTTGTGGCCTCACGGGGTCGTTCCGAGCCTTGGAACGCCGCTCGGCACCGGTCGCGGAATGGGGCCTCTTCCGGCTTGGGACAGTGGCTTTGCGAGGCATGGTTGACCTATAATGGTATGAAATCCTAATGGACGATGAAGTATCAACGGAAAAAGGACCTAGGGGCGGCCGGAGACGATCTAGGAGTCGGCTCTAGGGTTTTGAACAGTGGCGGCGGTGAAAATAAGTGTTTTCTAAACGATGGAGTTAGGGTTAAAAAGTCGGATCCCGACTGCGAGTCGACTCCTCTGAGTCGCGAGTCGACTCGACCTTGAGTCGACTCCAAAATAGGCGCGAGTCGACTCTCCTTATGTGCCTGTTAACCTCGAGTCGACTCCCGTCTGTATGCGAGTCGACTCCCCCTCTGCTGCCATCGATCTCGAGTCGACTCCCGCAAATGCGCGAGTCGACTCCCCCTTACGAGCCGACTCTGAAACTTGCTCGAGTCGTCTCGAACTCTGGCACGCACCTAAAAATCATGCTATGTTCGTGCCGAATGAGGGAAAATCACTAAATTATGATATGATTTGATGATCATTGAAACGAAACTCTATATTAATCACAATCTAATCATCAAAATCAAATGAATCTAGTGGAAAATACCACTAGGATGGATCAATCACTTCTAATCCCCTCCTAAGCACACTAAATCTCTCTTCACTTAGGAGTTTTGTAAAAATGTCAGCTAATTGATCATCAATACAAACAAATTGTAGTGTCACATTACCATTCAGTACATGATCTCTTATGAAGTGATGTCTTATCTCAATATGTTTAGTTCTTGAATGCTGAATTGGATTCTTAGTTAGATTAATGGCACTTGTATTATCACAATTAATGGGTATTTTATCTTGTTTAATGCCATAATCTTCTAATTGTTGTTTGATCCATAAGATTTGAGCACAACAACTTCCGGCTGCAACATATTCAGCTTCAGCTGTAGATAATGCAACCGAGTTTTGTTTCTTGCTAAACCATGAGATTAAGTTTTCTCCTAGAAATTGACAAGACCCGCTGGTACTTTTTCTATCAAGTTTACATCCAGCAAAGTCTGAATCTGTGTATCCTATTAATTTTAGGCTAGATTCTTTAGAATACCATAAACCTATATTCTTAGTTCCTATTAGGTATTTAAAGATTCTCTTAACTGCAATTAGATGTGATTCCTTAGGATTAGACTGATATCTAGCACACATGGAAACACTAAACATGATATCAGGTCTACTTGCAGTAAGATACAATAAAGATCCTATCATACCTCTATATAGTTTCTGATCTACAGATTTACCTGATTCATCTTGGTCTAATTTGCATGATGAGCTCATGGGGGTGCTGATTGACTTGTTCCCCTCCATATCAAACTTTTTAAGCATCTCGTTGATATATTTGGCTTGATTGATGAAGATGCCTCCTTCAGACTGTTTGATTTGAAGCCCGAGGAAGTAGTTCAGCTCTCCCATCATGCTCATCTCAAATTCACTCTGCATCAAATCAGCAAATTCTTCGCAGAGGCGATTGTTAGTAGCACCGAAAATTATATCATCAACGTAAATCTGCACTAATAACATATCTTTGTTTTGCTTTTTCAGAAATAGTGTTGTATCTACATTACCCCTAGAGAACTCATGTTCTAATAGGAATTTGCTAAGTCTTTCATACCATGCTCTAGGTGCTTGTTTCAAACCATAAAGTGCTTTGTTCAATTTATAAATATAATTAGGGTATTGATGATTTTCAAAACCAGGAGGTTGTTCTACATATACCTCCTCATTAATATACCCATTTAAAAATGTACTTTTTACATCCATTTGAAATAGTTTGAAGTCCTTAGAGCATGCATATGCTAATAATAATCTAATAGCCTCAAGTCTAGCTACAGGAGCAAAGGTTTCATCAAAATCTATACCTTCTTCTTGATTATAGCCCTTTGCTACTAGTCTAGCCTTATTCCTTATGACAATTCCATTTTCATCAAGTTTATTTTTATAAATCCATTTGGTACCTATAATTGGATATTCAGAAGGTCTTTCAACTAGATTCCATACTTTGTTTCTAGTAAATTGGTTTAATTCTTCTTGCATTGCATTTATCCAATTTACATCGATTTCAGCTTCTTCTATGCGTTTAGGCTCAAAATGCGAAACGAAAGCTAGATGATTGTTTAAGTTCCTAAGGGATGCTCTAGTCCTAATAGGTTGAGACGGATCATCTAGAATTAATTCCTTAGGATGCCCGTGAGCATACCTCCAAGCTTTAGTTAGCCCATGATCTACTATAGTCTCTTGGCTTGATGATGCATCTTCAATTAATTTTTGACTGTTATCTTGTAATGTCATCTCGTCAATCTTTTCTTCAAGAATTTCCGTATCATCATCAAAATTAACTCTCTTGCTAGAAGAGATATCACTAGAATCATCGAAGACAACATGTATGGATTCTTCTATAACTAGGGTTCTTTTATTAAAGACTCTATATGCTTTACTAGTTGTAGAGTACCCTAAGAATATGCCCTCATCAGATTTAGAATCAAATTTTCCTAGATTATCTTTCCCATTATTATGAACAAAACACCTACATCCAAAGATATGAAAATAGTTTACCTTTGGTTTTCTGTTTTTCCAAAGTTCATAAGGTGTTTTCTTTATAATAGGTCTCAATAAAACTCTATTTAATATATGACAAGAAGTATTAATGGCTTCTTCCCAAAAGTACTTAGGGAGGTTACTTTCACATAACATAGTTCTAGCCATTTCCTCTAGAGTTCTATTTTTCCTCTCCACATCTCCATTTTGTTGTGGTGTCCTAGGTGCAAAAAAAATTGTGTGTTATCCCCTTTTTACTACAAAACTCATCAAATAAATGATTTTCGAATTCGGTACCATGGTCACTTCTAATAGCTATTACTGAAGTATCTCTAGCATTGGTTACTTCTTTATGAAATTTCTTGAAAACTGAAAAAGCTTGATCCTTATGAGCTAAGAACAAGACCCAAGTGTATCTAGAATAATCATCTACAATAACTAGACCATATTTATTTCCACCTAGGCTTGTGGTTCTAGTTGGTCCGAATAGGTCCATGTGTAGTAGTTCTAGAGGTCTAGAGGTTGAGACACAATTTATAGATTTAAAGGAGTTCTTTGATTGTTTGCCAAATTTGTGGAGTGATTGATTAAAACCCCATTTGATTTTGATGAGCTCAAAGCATTTGAGTATATCTTTTGATTACTAATGAATTCAATTGAGTGTTTCAGTGAAAATCCTGTCTAAGTGTCCCAAGACTTGGTTCATAATTTTTGGATAAGTTAAGGAGTCTGTTTGAACCAATGTCTGAGACTCGAGTCGACTCCCGAGTATCACGAGTCGACTCCAAGCGTATCAAGTTCACTGGCACGAGCTCGAGTCGACTCCTGATCAGTACGAGTCGACTCCGACTGACAACAGACAGAAGGACAGAAGAGCAGTTTTTCAGGTCTGAGATTCGAGTCGACTCCAGTGGAACGCGAGTCGACTCTCAGCGGTACACAAAGAAAAAGTCAGAGAGCATTTTATGGACTCTGAGATTCGAGTCGACTCCCGCAGTACGCGAGTCGACTCCGAGACTGTGCGACCATCGACAGACAGAAGACCATGTTACTGCCTCTGAGATTCGAGTCGACTCCCAGACAGCTCGAGTCGACTCCAAGACAAGCTTCACGTCAAAAGGCAGAAGACCAACTTTCGGAAACTGAGAGCCGAGTCGACTCCAAGGAAGTTCGAGTCGACTCCAAGACTGGATGAGCCAAAAGACAGAGAATCGGGAGTTCGGGCTCTGAGATTCGAGTCGACTCCCAGGACAGTCGAGTCGACTCGGGTGGACAAAATTCAAATTTGGATCCACAGACTACAGAGGATGAGCCGACTCCAAAATTGCCAGGTCAGCGCCAGAAGTTGGCGAGTCGACTCCGGGTCAAGACGAGTCGACTCCCAGTCAAGACGGCAACTTTAATTCAAACTGGGAACAGTTGCCGAGTCGACTCCGGAAAAGTATGAGTCGACTCCCGCTACAGACGAGTCGACTCCTGATCGCGCGAGTCGACTCCAACCCACCAACGGACACATTGTCAGGCTGTGCAGAGTGTGCAGAACGGGCAGAAAAAGGTGTCTAACGGCTAGTTTCCGTGGGGGTTGGTTTAAATAGCCACAGAAGACTGTAGCAAAGTAGTGAACAACCATTCCACTCCAAGCATTCAAGCTTTCAAGCTCTGCAACGTGCTCTTCAACGAAAAAGGGGAAGATCAGCATTTACTGCAACCAACTACATCTTCCCAGCAATTAAAGCCTCCTCCTCCTGCATTCAAGTCGACTACTCATTCTAGAGGAGACCGGAGTTCAAGAAGCCATTCCTCTACTTCAGCTTAAAAGCGTTTGAGGGCTTCTAAACTCCTCTTTTGATTATATTGTTTTACATCTGCTTTTGAGAAGCTTATTTTCCTTTCTTTCTATAACTTGTATTTACTTGGTTCAATCGGGGGATTGAATCAAGGGGATTAAGGTTGGTTGGTGAGCCAAGTTAAAAACCAACGTGTGTAAGGGTTTGATTGTGAGCCCGGAAAAACAATCGGGGTTGGTTCTAGTCGGTGAGCCTGGGAAAACCGACCGAGTTCGTTGTGAGCTCGTAAAACAACAAGTTTGGTTGTGAGCTTGCAAAACAACTGGCTGTAATCCAAGGGGGTTATAGTGAATTCCCAAGTGAGACTTGGGGAGTGGACGTAGGAGCAAGGGTTAGCTCCGAACCACTATAAAACCTTGTGTTTGTGTTGGATTGTCTCTATTCTTCTTTCCCTCACATCACTCACAGCACTTAGCATTAATTAGATAACTTGCAATAGTTTTTAATTAGTCAACCACATCGTTTTAATTATTCAAATTAATTTAAAACCCAATTCACCCCCCCCCCCCTCTTGGGTTGTCTATCTGGGCAACAAGTGGTATCAGAGCCTAAACTCTTCTACCCAAGAGTAAAAGATCGAAATGACAACCCCATTTGGATCTTCCCACATTGAGGGTCAGTCCACCCAAAGACCCCCATTCTTTAATGGATCCGACTGCTCATATTGGAAGGCTAGGATGAGAATATTCATCCAAGCCCAAGACTATGAGATGTGGACCATTGTAGTAAATGGGCCATACATCCCATCCATATATGTAGAGGATATCACGGTACCCAAACTAGAAAAGGATTGGGATGAACATGACATGAGAAAGGCACAACTAAACTCTAAAGCTATGAATGTGCTTTATTGTGCCTTAGATAGAAATGAATTCAATAGGATCTCAACTTGCAATTCTGCAAAAGAGATTTGGGACAGACTTGAAGTGACCCATGAGGGCACGAATCAAGTCAAAGAATCCAAAATAAATATTTTGGTTCATAAGTATGAACTATTTAAAATGGATTCTAATGAAACAATCACATGCATGTTCACTAGGTTTACTGACATTGTCAATGGCCTAAAAAGCCTTGGCAAGAACTATACTAACAGTGAGCTTGTCAGGAAAATCCTTCGTTGTCTACCAAGGTCATGGGAAGCTAAAGTGATGGCAATCCAAGAAGCCAAGGACTTGAACAAGTTACCACTTGAGGAGCTTCTTGGATCCCTAATGACGCACGAGCTAACCATGAAGCAACACAACGAGGAGGAGTCCTCCCACAAGAAAAAGGTAATAGCTCTTAAGTCTACTTCATCTAACAAGGACTTGTCTTGCAGTAGCAGCAGTGACGAAGAAGAGAATGAGGAAGATGATGGTGAGGCTCTTCTTGTGCGCAAGTTCAAGAAATTCATCAACCACAAGAAGTCCTATCATCAAAGGAGAGGCCCCTCAAATTCCTACCGCAAGGACAAAGGTAAGGAAAGGGAAAATGAGGGGATTGGGTGTTACGAGTGCAAGAAGCCGGGTCACATAAGAGCTGAGTGCCCCTTACTGAAGAAGGGGAGTAAGTACAAGAAGAAGAAGGCTCTTGTCACAACACTATCCGACTCCGACTCATCATCCTCCTCATCAGATGATGAACAAGAAGAGAAGGCCAATTTCTGCTTCATGGCCAATGAAAACGAGGTAACTTCCGATACGCATCCTGATTTTTCTTTTGATGAACTTTATGATGCATTTAATGAATTAATGGTAGAATATAAGGCCATAAATCTTAAGAATAAAGAACTAAAAATAGCTAATCAATCATACCTACATAAATACGATAAATTAGTTAAGGATAAGGATTTAATCATCAAAGAAAATATAGAACTTAAGACAAGCAACCAACTTTTAACTCAAAAGACTAGTACCTTAACTAAAGGTAATGAAAAACTAACTAAGGAACTTTCAGAACTTAAAAATCATAAACAAATCTTAAATAAGGATCTCACAAAAGAACTTAATGACCTAAAAGCAGAAAATCAAACTCTAACTAAAGAACTTAACAAATACAAACCCTTAGTTGAAAAATTTACATATAGTTCTGAAAAATTAAACATGATACTTAATAGTCAACGAGCCGTATTTAATAAAGCGGGTTTAGGGTACAAACCAAGAAATAAACAAAAACTTCTTAGTAACTTCTTTGTTAAAGCTGGGAAAACTAAAACTAAGAAAATAACTTGCTTTTGCTGTGGTACTATAGGTCATAAAGCGAATGTGTGTAATTTTAGGAAAAATAAAACAAAAAGAAAAATTAAAAGGGTATGGGTTCCAAAAGGAACCAACTTGACTAACCATGAAGGACCCAAGAAAACTTGGGTACCTAAGATGACATGATTTGCTTGTGTAGGAGTGTCTTGCAGCCAAGGTCAACAAAAACTGCTGGTACTTGGATAGTGGCTGCTCAAGGCACATGACGGGTGACAAAGATCAATTTTTCACCCTTGAAGCTAAGAAGGGAGGTGCTGTGACTTTTGGAGACAACAACCAAGGTCACATCATTGGTATTGGTAAAGTTCAAATCACCCCTTCTACTTTTATTGATAATGTTAGATATGTTGATGGTCTTAAGCATAATTTACTTAGCATTAGTCAATTGTGTGATAGAGGTTTTGATGTTTTGTTCAAACCATCACTATGCATCATAACCAACTCAAATGACAATAGTTTAGTTTCTAAAGGAATAAGACGTGGGAATGTGTATGTTATAGATCTTGAGGATCTTGCCAAACACAACCCATGCTTAGTTGTTAATGAAACTAAGGACAATGATGCTAGTTGGTTATGGCACCGTAAGTTAGGTCATGCAAGCATGGACACAATATCAAAACTAGTTAAGAGAGATTCCGTAATAGGTTTGCCAAAACTAAAGTTTGAAAAGAAAAAAATATGTGAAGCATGTCAATTTGGCAAACAATCTAGAAACTCTTTTAAATCCATAAAATGTGTCTCTACCTCTAGACCTCTAGAACTACTACACATGGACCTATTCGGACCAACTAGAACCACAAGTCTAGGTGGAAATAAATATGGTCTAGTTATTGTAGATGATTATTCTAGATACACTTGGGTCATGTTCTTAAGTCATAAGGATCAAGCATTTTCAGTCTTCAAGAAATTTCACAAAGAAGTAACAAATGCTAGAGATACTTCAGTCATAGCTATTAGAAGTGACCATGGAACCGAATTTGAGAATCATTTATTTGATGAGTTTTGTAGTAAAAAGGGGATAACTCATAATTTTTCTGCACCTAGGACACCACAACAAAATGGAGTTGTGGAAAGAAAAAATAGAACTCTAGAGGAAATGGCTAGAACTATGTTATGTGAAAGTAACCTCCCTAAGTACTTTTGGGGAGAAGCCATTAATACTTCTTGTCATATATTAAATAGAGTTTTATTGAGACCCATTATAAAGAAAACACCTTATGAACTTTGGAAAAATAGAAAACCAAAGGTAAACTACTTTCATGTTTTTGGATGTAGGTGTTTTGTTCATAATAATTGAAAAGATAATCTAGGAAAATTTGACTCAAAATCTGATGAGGCTATATTCTTGGGGTACTCTACAACTAGCAAAGCCTATAGAGTCTTTAATAAAAGAACCCTAGTTATAGAAGAATCTATACATGTTGTATTTGATGATTCTAGTGACATCACTTCTAGCAAGAGAGTTAATTTTGATGATGATGCTGAAATTCTTGAAGAAAAGATAGATGAGATGACATTACAAGATGATAATCAAAAATTAATTGAAGATGCATCATCAAGCCAAGAGGCTATTGTGGATCATGGACTAACTAAAGCTTGGAGGTATGCTCACGGGCATCCTAAGGAACTCATTATAGATGATCCATCTCAACCGGTTAGGACTAGAGCTTCACTTAGAAATCTAAATAACCATCTAGCTTTTGTTTCACACTTTGAGCCCAAACATATAGAAGAAGCCGAAAATGATGTAAATTAGATAAATGCAATGCAAGAAGAACTAAACCAATTTACTAGAAACAAAGTGTGGGATCTAGTAGAGAGACCTTCTAAATATCCAATTATAGGTACAAAATGGATATATAAAAATAAGCTAGATGAAAATGGAATTGTTATAAGGAATAAGGCTAGACTAGTGGCAAAGGGTTATAATCAAGAAGAAGGCATAGATTTTGATGAAACCTTTGCTCCCGTAGCTAGACTTGAGGCTATTAGACTATTATTAGCATATGCATGCTCTAAGGACTTCAAGCTATATCAAATGGATGTAAAAAGTGCTTTTCTAAATGGGCTTATTAATGAGGAGGTATATGTGGAACAACCTCCTGGTTTTGAAAATCATCAATACCCCAATCATGTGTATAAACTGAACAAAGCACTTTATGGTCTAAAACAAGCACCTAGAGCATGGTATGAGAGACTTAGTAAATTTCTATTAGAACATGAATTCTCTAGGGGAAATGTAGATACAACATTATTTCTGAAAAAAAAAAATAAGGATATGTTATTAGTACAGATTTATGTTGATGATATCATTTTCGGTGCTACTAACAATCGCCTCTGCGAGGAATTTGCTGATTTAATGCAGAGTGAGTTTGAGATGAGCATGATGGGAGAGCTGAACTACTTCCTCGGGCTTCAAATCAAACAATCTGAAGGAGGCATCTTCATCAATCAAGCCAAATATATCAAGGAGATGCTCAAGAAGTTCGATATGGAGGGAAACAAGTCAATCAGCACCCCCATGAGCTCATCATGTAAGTTAGACCAAGATGAATCAGGTAAATCTGTAGATCAAAAACTTTATAGAGGTATGATAGGTTCTTTACTGTATCTTACTGCAAGTAGGCCTGATATTATGTTTAGTGTGTGCATGTGTGCTAGATATCCGGCTAATCCTAAAGAATCACACCTAGCTGCAGTTAAGAGAATCTTTAAATACTTAATAGGAACTAAGAACATAGGGCTGTGGTACTCTAAAGAATCTAGCCTAAACTTAATAGGGTACACAGATTCAGACTTCGCTGGATGTAAGCTTGATAGAAAAAGTACCAGCGGGTCTTGTCAATTTCTAGGAGAAACCTAATCTCATGGTTTAGCAAGAAACAAAACTCGGTTGCATTATCCACTGTAGAAGCTGAATATGTTGCAGCCGGGAGTTGTTGTTCTCAAATCTTGTGGATTAAACAACAATTAGAAGATTATGGCATTAAACAAGATAAAATCCCCATTAATTGTGATAATACAAGTGCCATAAACCTAACTAAAAATCCAATTCAACACTCAAGAACTAAACACATTGAGATAAGACATCACTTCATAAGAGATCATGTATTGAATGGTGATGTGACTCTCCAATTTGTTTGTACTGATAATCAATTAGCAGATATTTTCACAAAACCCCTAAGTGAAGAGAGGTTCAGTGTACTTAGGAGGGGATTAGGAGTGATTGACCCATCCTAGTGGGAGTTTCCACTAGATTAATTGATTTTGATGGTTAAAATGAGGTTAAAATAGAGTTTCTATTCAATGATCATCAAATCAGATCCCAACTAGGTGATTTTCCCTCATTTGGCACGGTTATAGCATGATTTTTAAGTGCGTGCCAAGGTTAGAGACGACTCGAGTAAGTTTCAGAGCCGGCTCCTAAGGGGGAGTCGACTCGCACATTGTCGGGAGTCGACTCAAAGTCTACAGGCGCATAAGGAGAGTCGACTCGCGCATTTTCTGGAGTCGACTCGAGGTCGAGTCGACTCGCGACTCAGGGGAGTCGACTCGCAGTCGGGATCCGACTTTTTAACCCTAGGTTTGTCGTTTCGCAAACACTTTTTCTCAAGCCGCCACTGTTCACAAAGCCCTAGAGCCGACTCCTAGGTCATCCTCGATCGTCTCCAAGCCCTTTTTCCCGTCGATTCTTCGCCGGACATTGAGTTTCCGTCCGTTCCTAGGTTTTTTCAGGTCAGTCCCGAGCTTCCTCTATCGATCCTTCTTCGTTCTCTAGGTTTTCATCTCGTTTAGGTCAAGATGCCTCGCAAGGGAGTTGTTAGAAAGAGGTCCCGTCCCGTGGCCGGTCCCGAGCGGCGCTCCAAGGCGCGGCACGATCCCGCAAGGCAACCTCCTCCGGATCGTTCCCCGTCTAGGGTGGTTCATGTTAGGCCGTTGGCCGGGAAGGCCGTCACCTCTGGGAGGTATGTCACTTTCGACTATCTCTCTCGGGAAGGATTCACCATAGGCGATAGGCTTAGAGCCCAGGGTCTAGAGTACTTCCTCACCTTGGACCTTCCCACCTATCCTGGCCTAGTTCAAGAGTTCTACAGTACCGTCCATCGGAGAGATGGAGGTATTGAGGGCACGGTATTAGGTGTCCCATTGCGTGTCACAGAGGACCTCATTGCCCATATCCTCCACCTTCCATTAGTAGGGGTGGCTCCTGCACATCCTGAGGATAGATTTGAGGCCCTTACGATCGTCTTAGGGCATCCACCTCAGTCTCCCCTAGATGAGGTATCTGCTAGCTCACTTCCTATTGAAGTGAGAATCCTTTTGAGCATTTTGTCCAGGTCCATCTTCCCTAAGACAGGGAGATTTGATTTTGTGAATGAGAGGGACCTAGCTATTATGTCTTACATTCTTCAGGACACCCCGGTCAACTTCCCCAAGCTCATTTATAGGTATATGTGTGAGCCCCTGGATAGACCTAGGCTCTCCCTCCCATACGGAATGATATTCACTCTTCTCTTTAGGCAGTACGAAATTTCCATTCCTGAGAAGGAACCCTCTCGTGCCTTGCGATGGACTGATCGCTTGGGTACGGGGACCATGCACAGGATGGGATTTCGGAAGAGAGAAGGGATCTGGGTTAGGAAGTCCACTCTCACCGCTCAGACCACCAGACCATCACCCAGTCCTGAGCCAGATTCTAACTACCCAGAGTTCCCAGACCATCCAGACCTTCCATCCACTCCTCCTGCTCCTACCACCTCTGCCGGACCTTCCTCCTCAGCTCCACCATCTATGGAGGTCCGTATTGATCCAGAGCAGCTCCGGGAGCTGCGGCAGGAGATCGTCCGAGATTTGAGGGACGAGCTGCTCCGGGAGCTCCGAGGTTCCGTGCCAGCTCCCACTCCTGCACCCACTCCATCCTCAGCATTGGTCCCATCCTTGACAGCCGTGACAGACATGACGGCTGAGGTGCGGCAGGAGATCTACAACATTAGGACCCTGGTGCAGGCCCAGTTCCACAGCATGAGCGAGGTCACGAGCACCACGAGGAGGATGCGGGATGACATCCGCCGTGACATGCACACCACCACCGAGGGGGCCGAGCGCTTGTCGAATGTGCTCATCGACAAGCTGGACGCACTTCAGACCTCGGTGACTGGGCTTCAGACGTCGGTGACTGAGCTCTCCACTACACATAGCAGAGCCACCACGTCTATTATCACGCAGCTGGGCCATGTTACAGAGGCAGTCGCTCTCCTCATGGAGTAGAGCCGATTGAGAGGAGGAGTCACATCCTCGAGAGGAGGAGCTACATCCTCCAGAGGAGGAGATGTATCCTCGAGAGGGGGAGCTACATCCTCCAGAGGAGGAGATGTATCCTCGAGAGGGGGAGCCACATCCTCGAGGAGGTCATAGATGATTTTAAGTTGTGTTTTGTCTTCTTTTGTATTGTTCTTGCTTTACCTATTGTATACTCAAATGTATTCACCTTCATATCAATACAATGAGTAGACATCTTATCTTCATTTCTGTGCCATTTGATGATTGACTGTGCCATTTGTGCCATTGATTGTGTGTGATTACCTCCTTTTTGGTATGATGACAAAAAGGGGGAGAAATGTGTAAGTATAAAATATGTAAAAGGGGAGAAATATTAAAAAATATGTAAAAGAAATCAATGGAAATAAATAAAACGATAAACTCTTAAAAACACACATAAATTTGTTCTAAGTGGATTCCGTACCTCGAGGCTCATTATCTCTCTTTTGGGGCTCCTAATGGAGTAATCTCCAGAATCTATTCAAGGGATATTCGGAGATTAGCTGAATCCTACTCAAGGACAAATTGACAGATTTTCCCTCTAAAAACAAAAATTTTAGTTCAAAAATTTCAAAGCATTAAAAGGAAATTCAGAAAATCAAAACATAGTTGAATGCATATGTTGAGGGGGAGAATCTGAATTTTAATCAAGCTAAATCATTAATGTCATATAAGCCAAACAATTGATTGCAGAATATGAAGGCTTATATAATTCCAAATGAAAGGGAGAACTTTAACTCCGAAATTTATTGTTTCACTCCTTTCAAAGCTTGGATAAATTGAATTACCAGACATTTGAATTCATTTATGGATTTTATTTCATTATTTATTGAGCAATTCATTTTACATATACTCAAAGTTTTGTCATCATCAAAAAGGGGGAGATTGTGGAGTGATTGATTAAAACCCCATTTGATTTTGATGAGCTCAAAGCATTTGAGTATATCTTTTGATTACTAATGAATTCAATTGAGTGTTTCAGTGAAAATCCTGTCTAAGTGTCCCAAGACTTGGTTCATAATTTTTGGATAAGTTAAGGAGTCTGTTTGAACCAATGTCTGAGACTCGAGTCGACTCCCGAGTATCACGAGTCGACTCCAAGCGTATCAAGTTCACTGGCACGAGCTCGAGTCGACTCCTGATCAGTACGAGTCGACTCCGACTGACAACAGACAGAAGGACAGAAGAGCAGTTTTTCAGGTCTGAGATTCGAGTCGACTCCAGTGGAACGCGAGTCGACTCCCAGCGGTACACAAAGAAAAAGTCAGAGAGCATTTTATGGACTCTGAGATTCGAGTCGACTCCCGCAGTACGCGAGTCGACTCCGAGACTGTGCGACCATCGACAGACAGAAGACCATGTTACTGCCTCTGAGATTCGAGTCGACTCCCAGACAGCTCGAGTCGACTCCAAGACAAGCTTCACGTCAAAAGGCAGAAGACCAACTTTCGGAAACTGAGAGCCGAGTCGACTCCAAGGAAGTTCGAGTCGACTCCAAGACTGGATGAGCCAAAAGACAGAGAATCGGGAGTTCGGGCTCTGAGATTCGAGTCGACTCCCAGGACAGTCGAGTCGACTCGGGTGGACAAAATTCAAATTTGGATCCACGGACTACAGAGGATGGCCGACTCCAAAATTGCCAGGTCAGCGCCAGAAGTTGGCGAGTCGACTCCGGGTCAAGACGAGTCGACTCCCAGTCAAGACGGCAACTTTAATTCAAACTGGAAACAGTTGCCGAGTCGACTCCGGAAAAGTATGAGTCGACTCCCGCTACAGACGAGTCGACTCCTGATCGCGCGAGTCGACTCCAACCCACCAACGGACACATTGTCAGGCTGTGCAGAGTGTGCAGAACGGGCAGAAAAAGGTGTCTAATGGCTAGTTTCCGTGGGGGTTGGTTTAAATAGCCACAGAAGACTGTAGCAAAGTAGTGAACAACCATTCCACTCCAAGCATTCAAGCTTTCAAGCTCTGCAACGTGCTCTTCAACGAAAAAGGGGAAGATCAGCATTTACTGCAACCAACTACATCTTCCCAGCAATTAAAGCCTCCTCCTCCTGCATTCAAGTCGACTACTCATTCTAGAGGAGACCGGAGTTCAAGAAGCCATTCCTCTACTTCAGCTTAAAAGCGTTTGAGGGCTTCTAAACTCCTCTTTTGATTATATTGTTTTACATCTGCTTTTGAGAAGCTTATTTTCCTTTCTTTCTATAACTTGTATTTACTTGGTTCAATCGGGGGATTGAATCAAGGGGATTAAGGTTGGTTGGTGAGCCAAGTTAAAAACCAACGTGTGTAAGGGTTTGATTGTGAGCCCGGGAAAACAATCGGGGTTGGTTCTAGTCGGTGAGCCTGGAAAAACTGACCGAGTTCGTTGTGAGCTCGTAAAACAACAAGTTTGGTTGTGAGCTTGCAAAACAACTGGCTGTAATCCAAGGGGGTTATAGTGAATTCCCAAGTGAGACTTGGGGAGTGGACGTAGGAGCAAGGGTTAGCTCCGAACCACTATAAAACCTTGTGTTTGTGTTGGATTGTCTCTATTCTTCTTCCCCTCACATCACTCACAGCACTTAGCATTAATTAGATAACTTGCAATAGTTTTTAATTAGTCAACCACATCGTTTTAATTATTCAAATTAATTTAAAACCCAATTCACCCCCCCCCCTCTTGGGTTGTCTATCTGGGCAACAAAATTGACATGCTTCACATATTTTATTCTTTTCAAACTTTAATTTTGGCAAACCTATCACCGAATCTCTTTTAACTAGTTTAGATATTGTGTCCATGCTTGCATGACCTAACTTACGGTGCCATAACCAACTAGCATCATTGTCCTTAGTTTCATTAACAACTAAGCATGGGTTGTGTTTGGCAAGATCCTCAAGGTCTACAACATACACATTTCCACGTCTTATTCCTTTAAAAACTAAACTATTGTCATTAGGGTTTGTTACGATGCATAGTGATGGTTTAAACATAACATCATAACCTTTATCACATAATTGACTAATGCTTAATAAATTATGCTTAAGACCGTCAACATATCTAATATTATCGATAAAAGTAGAAGGGGTAATTTGTACTTTACCTATACCAATGATGTGACCTTGGTTGTTGTCTCCAAAAGTCACAGCACCTCCCTTCTTAGCTTCAAGGGTGAAGAATTGATCCTTGTCACCCGTCATGTGTCTTGAACAGCCACTATCTAAGTACCAGCAATTTTTGTTGACCTTGGCTGCAAGACACTCCTACACAAGCAGATCATATAATCTTAGGTACCCAAGTTTTCTTGGGTCCTTCATGGTTAGTCATATTGGTTCCTTTCGGAACCCATACCCTGTTAATTTTTCTTTTAGTTTTTCCTTTCCTATAGTCACATACATTTGCTTTATGTCCTACAGTTCCACAACAAAAGCAGGTTACTTTCTTAGTTTTGCTTTCTCCAGCTTTAACAAAGAAGTTACTCAGAAGTTTTTGCTTATTTTTAGGTTTATATCCTAAACCTGCTCTATTGAATACTGCTCGTTGACTATTAAGTATCATATTCAGTTTTTCTGAACTATATGTAAATTTTTCAACCAAGGGTTTGTATTTTTCAAGTTCTTTAGTTAGTGTTTGTTTTTCTGCTTTTAAATCATTCAGTTCTTTTGTGATACTCTCATTTATATGTTTATTGTTTTTGGGTTCTAATGTTTCTTTGTTCAGCCTTTCATTTTCTTTAGTTAAGGTATTATTCTTTTGTATCAAGATTTGGTTGCTTGTTTTAAGTTCTGCATTTTCTTTGGTGATACAGTCCTTATCCTTAACTAACTTATCGTATTTATGTAGGTAAGATTGATTAGCTATTTTTAGTTCTTTATTCTTAAGATTTATGGCCTTATATTCAATCATTAATTCATTAAATGCATCATACAATTCATCAAAGGTAAAATCGAGATGCGTGTTGGATGTTACCTCATTTTCATTGGCCATGAAACAGAAATTGGCCTTTTCTTCTTGTTCCTCATCCGATGATGAAGATGATGCGTCGGAGTCCGATAAGGTGGTGACAAGGGCTTTCTTCTTCTTGTACTTGCTGCCCTTCTTTAGTAAGGGACACTCAGCTCTGATGTGCCCCGGCTTCTTGCACTCATAACATCCAATCCCCTCATTTTCCCTTTCCTTACCTTTATCCTTGCGATAGGAATTTGAGGGGCCTCTCCTTTGATGATAGGACTTCTTGTGGTTGATGAATTTTCTGAACTTGCGCACAAGAAGAGCCTCATCATCATCTCCCTCATGATCTTCTTCTTCACTGCTGCTACTGCAAGACAAATCTTTGTTAGATGATGTAGATTTGAGAGCTATTACCTTTTTCTTATGGGAGGACTCTTCTTCGCTGTGCTGCTTCATTGTTAGCTCGTGAGTCATTAGGGATCCAAGGAGCTCTTCAAGTGGAAGCTTGTTCAAGTCCTTAGCTTCTTGGATTGCCGTCACCTTGGCTTCCCATGACCTTGGTAGACAGCGAAGAATTTTCCTGACAAGATCACTGTTAGTATAGTTTTTGCCAAGGCTTTTTAGGCCATTGACAATGTCAGTAAACCTAGTGAACATGCTAGTAATTGTCTCATTAGAATCCATCTTAAATAGTTCATACTTATGAACTAATATATTTATTTTGGATTTTTGACTTGATTCGTGCCCTCATGGGTCACTTCAAGTCTGTCCCAAATCTCTTTTGCAGAATTGCAAGTAGAGACTCTATTGAATTCATTCCTATCTAATGCACAGTAAAGCACATTCATTGCTTTAGAATTGAGTTGTGCCTTTCTCATGTCATGTTCATCCCAATCCTTTTCTAGTTTAGGTACAGTGACACCCTCTACATAGATGGATGGGATGTATGGTCCATTTACTACAATGGTCCACATCTCATAGTCTCGGGCTTGGATGAATATTCTCATCCTAGCCTTCCAATATGAGTAGTCGGATCCATTAAAGAATGGGGGTCTTTGGGTGGACTGACCCTCAATGTGGAAAGATCCAAATGGGGTTGTCATTTTGATCTTTTACTCTTAGGGTAGAAGAGTTTAGGCTCTGATACCACTTGTTGCCCAGATAGACAACCCAAGAGGGGGGGGTGAATTGGGTTTTAAAATAATTTTGCAATTAAAACGTTGTGGATGACTGATTAATGCTTTACCAAGATGATTAATTAATTGCTATGTGCTGTGAATGAAATGAGAGTAAAAGAAAGAGACAAACAATCACAAACACAAGGCTTTTATAGTGGTTCGGAGCTAACCCTTGCTCCTACATCCACTCCCCAAGTCTCACTTGGGAATTCACTATAACCCCTTGGATTACAGCCGGTTGTTTTACAAGCTCACAACCAAACTTGTTGTTTTACGAGCTCACAACGAACTCGGTCGGTTTACCCTGGCTCACCGACTAGAACCACCCCGATTGTTTTTTCGGGATCACAATCGAACCCTTACACGTTGGTTTTACATTCGGCTTACCAACCAACCTCTACACCCTTGATTCAATCCCCCGATTGAACCAAGCAAAGACAAAGATGGAAATAATGACAACAAACAGAAAAACAGAGCTTCTCAAAAGCAGATAAATAACAATATAAACTAGAGAGAAGTTAAGAGCCCTCAAACACGTTTGAGTTGGAGTAGAGTAGGGCTTCTTGAACTTCGTGTCTCCTCTTGAATGTCTGGTCGACTTGAATGCAGGAGGAGATCTCTTTCAATGTTTGAGAAGAGGTAGTTGGATGGAGTTATGGCGCTCTTCCCTCTTTTCGTTGAAAAAATCACTTGCAGAGAATGAATGCTTGATTACTTTTAATAGAATGGTGCGTCTCTGCCTTGCTACAGTCCTCTGTGGCTATTTAAGCCATCTCCCACGGAAACTAGCCGTTAGACACCTTTTTCTGCCCGTTCTGCACACTCTGCACAACCTGACAATATGTCCGCTGGGGGTCGGAGTCGACTCGCGCGATCAGGAGTCGACTCGGCTGTAGCAGGAGTCGACTCATGCTTTTCTGGAGTCGACTCGGCAACTGTTCCGGGTTTGAATTAAAGTAGCCTCTTCGACTGGGAGTCGACTCGTCTTGACCCGGAGTCGACTCGCCAACTTCTGGAGCTGACTTGGCATTTTCGGAGTCGGCTCATCTCATGAAATCCATGGAGCTAATTTTCAACTTGGCCCACTCGAGTCGACTCGACAATCCTGGGAGTCGACTCGGCGCTCAGAGCCCGAACTCCCGATCTTCTGTCTTTTGGCTCGTCCAGTCTTGGAGTCGACTCGAATTTCCCCAGAGTCGACTCGGCTCTCAGTTTCCGAAACATAGCCTTCTGCCTTTTTGGTGTAGCGCTGCCTTGGAGTCGACTCGAGCTGTCTGGGAGTCGACTCGGCTCTCAGAGACAGTAAATCGGTCTTCTGTCTTTTTGGGGTCGCGCTGTCTCGGAGTCGACTCGCGTATTGCGGGAGTCGACTCGAATCTCAGAGTCCGAAAACTGCTCTCTGATTTTTGCCTTGTGAACCACTGAGAGTCGACTCTCGCTTTCTTTGGAGTCGATCTACCAACCATCGGAGTCGACTCGCGTTCCACAGGAGTCGACTCGAATCTCAGGGTCGAAAATCGCTCTCTGACTTTTCTGTCTGTAACTCCTTGGAGTCGACTCATACTACTCCGGAGTCGACTCGGTAAACATCGGAGTCGACTCGCGCACTTCAGGAGTCGACTCGCTGACAGATTTTGAGTTGATGCTTTCTGCTTGTCTGTCTGTTCTCAGTCGGAGTCGACTCGTAATGATCTGGAGTCGACTCGAGCCCGTGCCAGTGATTCTGATACGCTTGGAGTCGACTCGTAATACTCTGGAGTCGATTCGAGTCTCAGACTTTGGTTCAAACTGACTTCTTAACTTATCCAAAATATTATGAACCAAGTCTAGAAACACTTTAGACAAGATTCTCACTGAAACACTCAATTGAATTCATTAGTAAACAAGAGATATACTCAGATGCTTTGAGCTCATCAAAATCAAATAGGGTTATGATCAATCACTCCACACATACCTTAAGTGTTCAAATTTGACACAATTTATCAATGCATATAAAACAGGGGGAGCACATCTTGTGATAACTATTTTAAACAAAAAGAGGAGTCTGAAATGAATTCCAAAACAAAGGGGGAGTGAAATGAATGCTGAATTCTTTAATAAAAATAACTTGAATATCCTTGAGTGGTTCATGGTAGTATGCTGAATTCTACTAGAAATTGAGTTTTAAGTACCTAAGGATAATTTGTCCCCTTCATTGTTGATGACAAAAAGAGGGAGTAGAACCAATATGGATATTGGATATATTGGAATGCAAAATTTATGGAGTGTATTGAGTAGATATATATATATGGAGTATATGGAGTAGAACCAATATGGATATTGGATATATTGGAATGCAAAATTTATGGAGTGTATTGAGTAGATATATAAATTTATGGAGTGTATTGAGTAGATATATATATATATATATGGAGTATATGGAGTAGAACCTAAATATGGAATGCAAAATTTACACTCATACTTAAAAAATTGAATTAGAAAAAGATAAAATTGAAGAATATTGGCTTTAAGATAATTGCCCTTCTGGAAAAGAAAGGGGGAGTCAAAAAGAACTTAGCCTTCAATTGTCTTTAGCATCAATATTTCATTAATTTAAATTTTAACTTAATTCAAATTCAGTTGATATGCTAAAATTGCTTAAGAGCTATTAAGATCAATCTTATGCATAAGGATAGAACTGAAAGTTGACTATTTTGAATTATGCACACTGTATCTAGCTCAAATCAAAATATTATACTTGTACATCTGATCAAATACTGTGTATATGTTTAAATTTCGAATTTTACATATACTCAGTGTTTTGTCATCATCAAAAAGGGGGAGATTGTTGACCCCCTAATGGATTTTGATGAATACAAAACACTAGAGTATAATTCCATTTATCTTAACAATTTATTTGAGAATTTCAGGTGATTAATTAATAATATTGTTAAGAAATGTCTAGGCAAGTTTCCATAATTTTTAAGGATTTATTGAAGAATTTTTTAGTTGAAGAAAATAGATCAGGGACAGCCGAGACGTCTCCGGGTTGTCTCAGAGACGTCTCTGGCACAAACAGGAAGAACTGGCACGTCTGGAGACGTCCCCGGCACCTGGCGAGGCATCTCGCAGGGTCGGAGTCGACTCTCTCAGAGGCGGAGTCGACTCTCTCAGAGGCGGCAGAAAGGCCGATTTCAAGGGATGCGCGCGAGTCGTCTCCACAGGACGCGGAGTCGTCCCCGCGAGTAAAAAGCAGACTTCTGGAGTCGTCCCCGAGGTAGCGGAGTCGACTCTCTCAGGGTATTCCAGAGGATGTCTTTTTCGATGATAAGGCAGTGGAGACGTCCCCTGAAAAAGCGGAGTCGACTCTCTCAGAGAATTCCAGAGGACTTGTTTTTCGAAGATAAAACAGCGGAGTCGTCCCCGAGGCAGAGGAGTCGTCCCCATGCAAAAAGTGCAAACATCCCGAGACGTTCCCGTAAAGTGCCGAGGCGACCCTCTCAGAAAAATAGAAAAACAAGCATTCAAACGGTTCATCATCAGAGTCGTCCCCGTAAAGCGCCGAGTCGACCCCAAACAATGTCAAAAGAAAAATCTTACAGCCGAGACATCTCGCGTTGAAGCGGAGACGTCTCCGGAGCGCCTGGGACGCGATGACACCTTTTTGCAGGTTTGTTTGAATTTCAAACGTTTCTTTCTTTGTGTCTAACGGCTATATTTGCTTTTTGGGCTATAAAAGGGAGCTCTTAAGTGCCTTCCAACAACTTCTCACCAACCTAACATAAGATCATTCAAGAGAGAAGAAAGAAAAAGAGGTTCAAGGGAGTTAGTGCATTCAAGTGAAGAAATCAAGTGCCTTCAAGCTTTCCAACTGATTTCGTGCTCAACTACTCTCTCCCGCTCGGCATTCAAAGCTCACATTCAAGCCAATGCAATCCACATCGGAAGAACCACCACTTCCCACGCTTCCAACGGCTAAAAGGGTTCTTCCGGGTTTTATTATTTCTCACTGTTTTATTTGCTTCTTAAGAGCTTTTGAATCCTTGTAAAACTTTTCATTATTGTGCTTGTTCCAGTCAAGGGACTTGGAACAAGGGAAAGGCGTCCCAAGCCTAGGTGAAATTGGGGGTTGTAGGGTTCGTTGTTAGCCCGGTGTAAAACAACGAGTTGGGTAGTGCACTCGCAAAACTACCGGACTGTAATCTTGGATTATAGTGAAAATTCCCAAAGGTGCTTTGGAGAGTGGATGTAGGAGCAGTGGAAGCTCCGAACCACTATAAAACCTTGTGTTTGCGATTGTCTGTTTTCATACCTCTATTTTTACTTTAGCTCATACATTTGTGTGTTTTATTTTTAATTGGACAAAAAGTTTTAAAACACCCAATTCACCCCCCTCTTGGGTGACCATCTCTGGGCAACAAAGGCACTATATGAATTTAGAGCATTTGCTTGCTCGGCCTTTATGGTGGGCAGATTAGGGCAACACTCCACTAGATGCTCCGGACTGTTACACAAGACACACAAACTATATGACTCGTGTTCCACTTTCATGATGGGATTTGACTCTTTGTATGAACTCGAACTAGTGGAAACAGTAAAAGCATCAAACTTTTTACTTAAATTGTTCATCCGATTCACTAGGTTGGACATAACATTTTTGAGTTCTGGGTCTGTTTTCATTTCATAATTACCTGGTTTTCTAGATCCGAACTCATCTCTATTTACTTCCTCACCATAGCTACTCCAATTTTGGGCGTTCTCGGCTAAGTCAACAAGAAATTCATAGGCTTGATCCGGGGTTTGGTTTATGAACCTACCCTTGTGCATGGACTCAATCATGTTTCTATGTGCCGGAGTTAGTCCTTTGTAAAAGAAGTGGACCAGATCAGCCTTATCAAGCCCATGGTGCGGGCATTTGACCAAAAGATCATGGAATCTTTTCCAAAGTTGGGAAAATTCCTCCTCAGATTTTCCTCTAAAAGTTCTTATGGCATCCTTAATTTTTTCAGTCTTTACCATAGGATAGAACTTAGCCATGAACTTTCTAGATAGTTGTTCCCATGATGTGATGGAATTTGAAGCTAGGGAATATAGCCATGCAGCAGCACGATCCTCTAAAGTCATGGGAAATAACCTTAATTTAATACCCTCTTCATCTAAATTTTGATTTCTAAACGTTTGACAGATTGTCAAAAATTTGTTTAGATGAATATAGGGTTGTTCACTCTCGAACCCATGAAACTTGGGTAACATGTTTATTGTTGCAGCCCGAATCTCGAATTGGGCTGCATTATTGATTGGTAATACTATGCAAGTAGGGGGACTAGCGGATGCGGGTGCAAACAATTTATTCAGGGTTCTAATATGTTCACCCATTGTAGAGATCGACAGTTGGTTTACAATTCGCAAGTTGTGATGAAAAGTTCTGTCAATCTCAGGATCAAATGGGGTTAATTTATCCCTTAATGACCTTCTACCATGCATACATTATCAATAACTTAATTAGACTCGACTCCTAAACGAAATCCTAAAAGAGAAGAGAAGGGCTAGACACAGATGACCACAACCAACACCACACAACAATTTGACCCTATTAGTCTTAGAACTAAGTGAGGTTTAGTAGCTTCTTAAATCTAGTTGCACAGAGATGTATCAAGTTAAAAAGTTCTTGAAATTCTCTCCTAGATTAGACAGCTCCTAATCTCCCTTTTAGATTAAGCTTGAGCTTACCAGTTAAGCAATCCAGTAATCAGTGACCAGGAAAGTTCCGGGGTGTGTGGTGGTGCCAGAAGGGATACACCGATACCACAATACCCGTAACAGTTCTCACTGTTGTAAAACTTTCCTAGACATCACCAATTACTAAATTCTCACTGGAGTGGCTTTCAGCCGCTTCTTTCCAAGAGCCTAATTGAGCTCGAAAACCCTAAGGCCAACGTCTAATTTGATTTTAATTTAATTTGGCTTAGGATAAGTATGCAAGGTGGTGATTTTTGGGCTAAGGACAGGTAATGACTTTCCGACCTTATCTTTTTAATGGATTTTGCCCTTAATTACTTTATGCAAATGCTTAATACTAAATGCAGCAAATAATTAATATTTTTTTAAAGTTTATGCAATGTCATTAGGTTGTATTGATTAAATGAGCAAGCAAATTTTTTTTATTTTTTTATAAATTTTTATTTTTATTTATTTTTTTTATATTTTTTTTATATGGCAATAACTTGAATGTAAACTAAACACAATTCTTATGCGTCAGTCAATCTCCGAATGTCCGTTGAATAAGCTCTGAAGATTACTCCGTGAGGAGTCCCAATAGAGGTATGATCACCTTGGAGGATTGCACCCTATCAATTACTAGCAAAAATAATAATTTTTTTTATATTTTTTTGATTTAATTAAAAAAAAATTTTCTTTTTTTTTAAACTTCAAATTTTGAATCTCAGAATTCAAATTTTGAATTTAGAATTTTTTTGAATTTTTGAATTTTTTTTTTTAATTTTAATTTTTTTTTTGAATTTTAAATTTCGAATTTCAAATTTCAGAATTTAATAACTACAAAATTATTAACTAGAAATTATCAAAATAAGGAAAATTAATAAAAATAAAAATAAAAACTTACTACCGGAGTACGTTCACTCCGGGCATCCAAAATTTGATTTGATCTTCGTGATCGTTCTTGCTTCTCGATTTGCCTCCCCGGCAACGGTGCCAAAATTCTGTTCATCCGATTCATGTCCACCTAAAAATATGCTAGACAGATCGTTGTTAGAACCGACGAACAAAAGTTAAATTAATTTTACTCTTACTTTTCCTACTCGAAGAATAGCGGTTGTAAGAGGTCGATCCACAGGGAGGCGATTGGAGTTGCATAAAAATTAGAACGTTCACTCGAATTTGAAATTAATTTTTGAATGATAAAAGAAAAACATTACATCGGGGATGTTTGAATGATTCTCTGGTCTACTAAAGAATGTTTTCTACTTGAAGAATAAACAAAAGAAAGAAAGAAAACTTTGTAATTGAGAATGTAATGCAGAGTAGCGGTCAAACAGCAAAGAAAAATATTTAAATAAGATTTTCAGTACAAATAAAATAAATTGCAGGAATTAAACTGAAACTTAGAACATAGATTGCATAAAAAAAAATTGATGGATATAAAAAGAAAACTGATAACAAATAAAAGTGGAGATTAGAAGGCCTAATACTCTCCTATTTTGCAAATAAAATAAAAACAAGAAATCTTATTTCCTCTCCCTTTCTCTCCCACGGTGAACTTTCAACATAAAACACCTTTTTTTTTTCTTTCTTCTTCCTAAGAACAGAGCATTGCTCTGTTTCTTCTTCTTTGAACCAGCCGAGCTCCCACCTCCTTTGGTTCCCACCCCAACCAAGCACACCCCTCCTTCTCTTCCTCCTTCTCCTTTTATAGTCGCGGACGGACGCCTGATGCGGAAGGGAGATGGCAGACGCGGTGAGGACGCGGGGAGGAGTCGATTACGGACGCAATCCGGGCTGCTGGCACGGGATCTTCAAATGGAGAAGGAAGATGGCGACGCGGTGCGGGATCGCCGGGAGGATGCGGCTTGCTGATTTGGAAAGCTTGCAGACGTGGATGAGGCGGACGGAAGAAGATGAGATGAAGATGGAAGATGCCACGGGATGCCGTGGGCTGGGATCACGGGAAGGAGCTGGAATCGCCGGTGATTGCGGGGGATTTGGAGACGGGCGAGCTGGGAGGAGGGGCTGATCCGAGGGTGCACAGAAGAAGGAGGCACGGATGGAGGGATCGGCTGGGATTTTCCTTGCTGGGAGAGACGTGGATCCGGGCGCTGGGAGGAGCTGGAGCCTGGCACGATGGCTGGCTTGATGCGGATGGAAGGTTGCCAGCTTGTACACTCGGAAGGCAGGGACGCGGTTGGGACGCTGGCAGCGATGCGGAAGGTGGGGACGCGCTGGCAGTGACGGCTCCGAGATGGCTGGGCTCACGGAAGAGGGGTTTCCTTCTTTGGGTGGGCGTTCATGGCATGGGAATCACTGGGGTGCTGGAGTTTCCTTCACGGACGCGGGATCGACGGGATCACGGGATCATGGCTTGGGCGAGCAGGCACGGATGCTTGGATGCGGAGGAGAAGATCACGGAAGAGCTGGGAATCCGGAATGGGCGCATGGCTGAGAAGCTGGGACGAGCGGCTATGGGATCATGTGCCAGTTTCTGCAATGGGCTTAGATTTTGGAAGAAGGTCTGGGACCCTCTTTGCCCTCCTGAGAGGGGAGTGGAGGTCAATTGCAAGTCTTTCAAGTCATGGGTCAGCCAGCACCTCATAGTTATGATATGGTCAAATTAGATTTGCCCAAAATTCTCTCCCAAAAGCACAAAGAAATTGAACCCGACTCGGACCCGAACCCGACTCGGACCCGAATCCGATCTTCAACCGGGTCGGATCTGGGAAGAGATCCTTCTGAAGTCAAATTTGTACTCAATGTGCATTTTATCTCTAATTTATGATAATCTGTGTCAAATCCAAATATAATATTAATCCAGTGAATTTATCATTATTGGTTTAGCAATAACACTAATTTTAGTGACATATAGTCGCACTTTTGTGCTCTCATCAGAAACCCTTTGGTTTAAGAAGTTCATTGCAGAGTTAGGTGTAATGTCATCAGATGCCATAACACTCTACTGCAATAACAAAGGCACCATAGCACTAGCTAAGGAACCAAAGGTCTCACCAGAAACCGAAGCACATAGAGCGGCGGTTTAACCTAATAAGTCACTACCTCGAAAAAAAATAATAAGAGGATCAAAGAGTAGACTCCACAGGAAATGTGGTGGACCCATTGACTAAGCAGCTAAGTCGGCAGAAAACTGAAGCGCATCTTGAGAAGATGAGGCTTTAGGTTTATGGCTGATTGGCTTTAGTGCAAGTGGGAGATTGTTAGAAGTATGCCCTAGAAGCCAATTTGGCTGACACATTATTAATTCTGGAACATAATTTTGTACTTGACTATTTATTATTGAATAAATAAAAGGCATTCTTTTCATTCATATTGTTTATGTGTCTATGAATCGTCCAAAAAATTAATAAGATGATGATGCATATTCTCAAGAGTTGAGAATTTGAGGCATGTGTCATTGGTGATTAATTTCTGAATTGCTCCTGATCGATTGATCATCACGAGGACGGTGATTGATCTGCTGAGATTAGTGCACATATTGCTTTCTTTGATGGATGAGTCTTGAGTCCACAGTGTAGGGACACTGGAGCAATTGTGCAAGTGCTTGTTAGAGAACAAGGGTACTGAGCGTGACCAAGACAAGAAGTCACTTGGATGTCTATCCACTCGTCAGTGACTTGCTTGATGTTGTAGTAGTGTGACTGGTCCTTTGACCTGCGGTGCTTCGGCTACTCACAGTGGGGTTATTGTAGTTTGATTGCACACATACATGGTCTCTAGCCATATGGATCCATGCAGTGTAGATTGGCTGCAGTAGGTTCATTGTAGGAGTAGGGTATGCACCTATAAGGAATCTATCGACCTTGGTAGGTAAGGAGAGATCCTATGTGATTTATAAGACTGAGTTCGTAAGACCTCGGCCAGGGCAGTATGCACAGTGGAGAAAGAGTTTTCCACTCTCGAGCTTAAGTCGAATAAATCTGCACATACGACAGACGATGGGGTTTGACGAGTTGTCCATGACCTCCGTCCTGTAGGGATCCACGATAGTAGGACTGTATCACATGATAACTACACCTAGAGGTTCATCATTCTATTCTACTGGGTAGCCACTACATGCTGCTAGGTGTCACTGGTGGATGGTGGGACTCATAGGGATTATCTCGATGATCGATAAATCCTAATGAGTAGAGTTGGAATCGTTCCAATCCATTGAAAGGAGTTTTCAATAATATTGTGATAGAGATCACAATATATCTCACTACCAGTCAGAGTAGAACCTATGGGGTCACACACACTAGAGGCATTGACCAATCTGATGGTTGAATCGTGATTAGGAATCACAAGTAATCAATTCGATTGATAATAAGTTGAACAAGGAACAGAGGAAAATAATTAATTGGACTTAAAACAAGAATCCTACTTAGACTGGGATTCCTACTTAGACTGGGAATCCTATTTGGAGTAGAACTAGGATTCCTACTTGGAGTAGAATTTCTACAATCCTAATTAGATTAGGAGTTTTTAAATTAAATTTGGATTCCTACTTGGAGTAGGATTCCCAGAGTCCTAATCAGATTAGGACTTGGAATTCAAATCAGAGTCCTAATTGGATTAGGACTAGAATTAAACAAGTCCTAATTGGATTAGGATTTCTTAAGTCCTAATTAATCATTAATCTAATGAATCAACATGACTCCTAATTGGATTAGGATTGAAGAGTTCAATTGAGTCATGGTTCATTCAAGTTCTAATTGGATTAGGACTAGCATAGATTGAACCCAATTGATTCATGATTTGGTTAAGACCTAATTGGATTAGGACTAAGCCATAAGAGGGACACCTTAGGGCATCATAAGAAGGAGGGGATCACGCCCCTCCTCCTTGATTCCTTTGGTGCGGCAAGAAGAAAGGGAGGCGCCCCACATGGCATAACATCAAGGGCTCCTAATTTGTAGGAGCCCTAGATGCTTTAAAAGGGGGTAAAGAGGAGGCGCCCTAGGGCATTGAAGCCTTCTCCCTTTCCAGCCGTGAGACACCCTCCTCTCCTCTCTTTTCAGCCGCGAGCAAGAAGGGATCAACAAGAGTGGTGGCGGCCTTCTTCCTCCCTCCATCTTGGTTCCAACGCAAGGAAGAAAAAGAAGGCTGTGGGGCTTCGTTTCCCTTCTTCTCTTCATCCGTCTTCTTCCTCCTCCCAAGCACAATCAAGGGTTGATTGAGAGGGAGGACATCAGCCATCAAAGTTATCTCTGCAAGGGAGCTAGCACCCCGGGGAGATAGAAAGCTTGGATCGGTTCCTGCTTCGTGTGGATACCCGTAGAGGCCGGGCACTTGAACGGCTTCAAGCGAACCTTCATCCAAAACCACGATCATCAGTTTGCGGTGATCATCTACCCGCACAAAGTGAAGATCTGATCTTCTAATGTTTATAAAAAGGTTTTAATCCTTATCTATCTACGAACGGTTTTAAACAACGTTCATGCGATGAACGGTCGATCCCGCGCATGCCTCTTCCGCTGCATCTGAAATTTTTGAAATTTTTCTGCGGCATGGGCGGGTTCCCAACAAGTAGCTGTAATCTTCTTAGCGATAAGTGTAACCTTATTAGAGATGATTATGTCCCTCTCAATCAGAGTAATTCTCTTAGTCAACTGGGCATTCTCAGCCCGGCTTCTAGCATTTGCTTCATCCATAATGAAGCTAGCCAACATCCGTAGTTGATCTTTCTCTAACCTAAGAGAGGATGTAGCTGTCTGGTCTATGAAGGTAGGGGTGGAATGGATGCAGCTGGAGTGGGTGAGGAGGATCTGCGTGAGCTTTTCGGCTGAGCTCCACTGGGTTCTCCTTCAGTCAATCGGTGCTTCCCAAAGTCTCTCCTTTCCCATTTTCCTTCTATTTTCTTAAAACCCATTCTGCATAGTGACTTTACAGTGTAGACACCAGTGTTGTACAAAAGTATTTTGGGTTCCCCATTAGTGATTTGGACCTCAAACTCCCTAAATAACAATGTAAGTGCCATTCCATAGGGTAAGCTAGCCTTGGCCTTACTAGCTGCTTCACTCATGTACAACATCATCATCTTGGGCAAGTTCAGAGGCATACCCTCAATTACACAATGCATTGCAATGATATCTCTTTCAGTAATAAAGTCAAATCTACCAGTTTTAGGGAATAGGATTCTACCAATAATGTGATGTAGCAGCCTTATTTCCATTGACAGTTGATTGGTAGAGATGGCCTCTAATGGATTCACCTCGTCTCTCCCTAGGATTACCTTCAGAGCAGATTCCTTTTCCCCACGCACTGTCGGGGCTAGGCCATCAGTGGGCATCTTTAAAACTCGGAAGATTAGGTGCTCATCTACTAATATTTCTTTCCCCTTCACTGTGCATACAAAACCTCCTAGCCTCTTTTCAGGGAACTGTAAAAATCTCTGACTAGATCTGGGTAGGTTGGTAGATCCAAAGAGCAAAGATACCCCCACCCAAGATCCTTAAGCTTTTGCCCTATTTGGAATCCCTCTTGCTCTAAGAACTCAAAATCAATCCTTCTACCGGTCATCACTACTTTTCCTGCACAAGATCTTGGTGATGGAGCGGAAGAGGGGACTGGAGATGAAGGTGTTGCGGCAACCCTAGGTTCTTCACGGAGCGGAGCATCATTCCTTTGCTTGATTCTTCTTTTCTCAGTCGGTGCCCTAGCAGATCTCTTCTTCCTCATGGCGAGTTGTTTCCTTAGACCCATATCCGTGAAATCTAGGGAGAATCGAGAAGACAACTAAGATTGATCCTAGGGTTTTTTGCAATGGTGAGCTACGAAGGGTTTGTGGGCTAGAAGAGAAGGAGTTGAACTGAAAATGCTTCGAGTCGTTCTGCCTTTATGAATAGGTCGTCTCGATCTCGAGTCGACTCATTCTTTTACCGTGAGTCGGCTCGACCCCGAGTCGACTCGAGTAATTCCTTGAGTCGGCTAGAGCACAGTCTAACCCTTAATTCTTCCAAATTAGATTTGATCCATAGGATCAACAATTCTTATGAGGGAAGTTCAGTTTTGATCATCTGAGCATCGTTTAGAATCACATGAGGAATCTTAGAGATGAGAGAGGTGCCTTATGAACAATTGAACTTTTTCCTAAGCAAAGGGGTCACATACTCCTAATTCTCTTCTAAGCATACAAAATCTATCTTCACTTAGAGGTTTTGTAAATAAATCCGCTAATTATTTTTCAGTGCTGATAAACTCAAGACTTATATTCCCATTTTGTACATGATCTCTAATGAAATGGTGTCTTATTTCGATATGTTTAGTTCTTGAATGTTGTACAGAATTTTTGGATAAGTTAATTGCACTTGTATTACATATTTTATGAAAATTTTATCAAGTTTGATTCCATAGTCTTTTAATTATTGCTTGATCCATAATACTTGTGCACAGCAACATCTAGCAGCAACGTATTCGGCCTCAGCCATTGACAATGCTACTGAATTTTATTTTTTATTGTACCATGAGATTAAATTAGATCCTAAAAATTGGCATGTGCGACTAGTGCTCTTCCTATCTAACTTACATCCCGCAAAATCAGCATCTGAGTAAGCAGTTAATTCAGGATATGATTCCTTAGAATACCAAAGGCCTATATTGTATGTTCCTTTTAAGTATCTTAGAATTCTTTTAACAGCATTGAGATGTGATTCCTTAGGTTCTGTTTGATATCTAGCATACATACACACGCTAAATAATATATCGGGCCTACTTGCAGTAAGATAGAGCAATGATTCAATTATACCTCTATAATATTTAGTGTCGATGCTCTTACCTTTTTCATCACGATCAAGCTTGCTAGAGGTTGCCATTGGAGTTCCCAAAGCTTTGCTTTCCTTCATCTTATATTTCTTAAGTATTTCTCTTGTGTACTTAGCTGGTTGATGAAGATTTCCTTCTTAGTTTGCTTGATCTAAAGTCCGAGAAAGAAATTGAGTTCTCCCATCATGCTCATCTCGAGCTCACCCTGCATCAACTTAGCAAAATCATTGCAAAGCGATTCATCAGTAGCACCGAATATAATATCATCTACGTATATTTGGACTACTAGAAGATCTTTATCTTTCTTCTTTAAAAATAGTGTTTTATCTACATTTCCTCCATTAAAATCATTGTCTAGAAGAAATTTACTTAACCTTTCACACCATGCTCTGGGTGCTTGCTTTAAGCCATATAGTGCCTTATGCAACTTAAACACATGGTTTGGAAATTCATGATTTTCAAATCCGGGAGGTTGCTCTACATATACCTCCTCTGATATGTATCAATTTAAGAATGCACTTTTTACATCCATTTGATAAAGTTAAAATCCATGTAACATGCAAATACAAGTAGTAGTTTAATTGCTTCTAACCTAGCAACTGGGGCCAAGGTTTCATCATAATCTATTCCTTCTTTCTGATTATAGCCCTTAGTTACTAATCTAGCTTTGTTCCTTATTACTACCCCATTTTCATCTAACTTGTATCTAAAGATCCATTTGGTTCCAATGACTGTATTATTTTTAGGACTTTCTGTTGATGTCCATACATTGTTTCTTTCAAATTGGTTTAGTTCTTCTTGCATTGCATTAATCCAATTTTCATCATTTTCTGCATCTTCAAATGTTTTAGGTTCTATTTGTGATACGAAGGCTAGATAATTATTAACATTTCTTAAAGAGGATCGAGTTTTCACCTTATCTGATGGATCACCTATTATTTCATCTTTAGGGTGTCCATATGCATACCTCCATTCTTTAGGTAGGTCTTGAGATTGAGGTGGATTTTGATCATCTTCTTTTTCTTCCTCATCCTCCTTCGATGCTCCTTCCTTTTCTTGATTTGGTACATCATTAATGTTTAGCTTTTCAATTTCAAGTATGCCTGCATCATCATACGAATACTTTTTCTTCTAGAGAATTCTCTGTCGGTCTCATCAAAAATAACATTAATTGATTCTTCAACAACCATAGTGCTCTTGTTGAAGACTCTGTATGCCCTGCTAGATATAGAATATCCTAAGAAATACCCTCATCTGACTTGGCATCAAATTTGTTTAGATTATCCTTGCCATTATTTAAGATAAAGCATCGACAACCAAAAACTCTAAAGTGTTTGGCAGTTAGTTTTTTATTTTTTCAAAATTCATAAGGAGTTTTCTTTGTAATTGGACAAATTAAAACTCGGTTTAAAATATGGAAAGCAGTATTTATGGCTTCAGCCCAAAAGTACATTGGAAGATTTGACTCACATAACATAGTGCGATCCATTTCTACCAAAGTTCTATTCTTCCTTTCAACAACTCCATTTTGTTGAGGCATTCTAGGAGCTGAGAATTGATGAGAAATACCATTATCATTACAGAAATTTTCAAAATGTTGGTTTTCTAATTCGATTCCATGATCACTACGAATTCCAACTAAAGTAAGATTCTTCTCAGTTATAACGTTCTTGTAATATTTCAAAAAGGCTGAAAATGCTTCATTTTTATGTGCAAGAAATGAAACTCATGTATATCTGGAGAAGTCATCCACAATTACAAAACCATACTTTTTCCCTCCTAAACTTATAGTTCTAATAGGTCCAAATAAATCCATGTGGATGAGTTCAAAGGGCCTCGTGGTTGAAACTATGTTCTTTGATTTAAAGAATGACCTTGTTTGTTTCCCTAATTGACATGGACCACAGATTTTATCCTTTTCAAAAACTAACTTTGGCAACTCCTTAATTAAATCCTTTTTGATTAGTTTTGAAATTAAGTCCATACTAGCATGTTCTAATCTTCGATGCCATAGCCAACTTATTTCATTTATCTTGTTTTCACTAGTAATTAGACATACCCCATTTTTCTTAGCTAAATCATCAAGATCTACCATGTATATATTTCCATGCCTATATCCTATAAGTACGATACTATTGTCTTTAGGGTTAGTGATTATGCATGCTGAAGATTCAAAGGAGACTTTAAAACTTTTATCACAAAATTGGCTAATGCTAAGCAAGTTGTATTTTAAACCACTTACCAACAAAACATTATCTATAAAAGTAGATGGAGTGATACGGATTTTACCTTTTCCAATGATATATTCTTTTCCATTATCACCATATGTTACTACTCCACCATTTTTAGATTTTGTTCGTCCTTTTCCTGTCTAACTAAAAATACGCTAGACAGATCGTTGTTAGAACCGACGAACAAAGTTTAAATTTAATTTTACTCTTACCTGTTCTACTTGAAGAATAGTGGTTGTAAGAGGTCGATCCACAGGGAGGCGATTGGAGTTGCATAAAAATTAGAACGTTCACTCGGATTTGAAATCAATTTTTGAATGATAAAAGGAAAACATTATTTTGAGGATGTTGATGGATTATCTAGTCTACCGGAGAATAATTTTTAATTGAAATTAACTAGAAGACATATACTTAGATTTAAAGAGCATTTATATATTTAATGGAAAAGAAAGGCTTTTGGCATAAATTAAAATAGACAACACTAGGGAGATTGAAGCCTGGAACATAAATTTTATAAAAAAAATTAAATATATTGCATCAAAGAAAAATTAAAAGATTGCATAATTTGAAGAACGTAAATTAAAAGCAACAGAAATTACAACTTTAGCATGAATAAAACTAAAAACCCCAAAATACTTGCTCTCAATTAAAATTCAAACTAGAAAAAAAAATAAATAAAACAGAAAGCTAAAACAAAAAAAAAATAAAACATAAAAACACAATGCTCTGTTTTCAATGAAGTTGAAAACAGAGAAAGGCACTCTCTCCTCTCTTTGAAACAGAGGTTCCCCTCTTCCCTGCCGATGGCCTCTCCCTCTTTGTGTCTTGGCCTCCACCCCCAACCGAGCACCCCCCTCTTCTCTTCCTCCTTCTCCTTTTATAGCCGCGGACGGACGCCTGATGCGGAAGGGAGATGGCAGACGCGGTAAGGACGCGGGGAGGAGTCGATCACGGACGCAATCCGGGCTGCTGGCACGCGATCTCGGCTTGCATCCCGGCTGGGATATTCATGGCAGCGCGTGAAGAACGCGGGCGGCTTGGATCACGGAGGAGACGCTGATCCGGAAACTAGGAACGTGCTGAAGAGGAAGGAGCTGGAATCGCCGGTGATTGCGGGGGATTTGGAGATGGGCGAGCTGGGAGGAGGAGCTGATCCGAGGGTGCACAGAAGAAGGAGGCACGGATGGAGGGATCGGCTGGGATTTTCCTTGCTGGAAGAGACGTGGATCCGGGCGCTGGGAGGAGCTGGAGCCTGGCACGGTGGCTGGCACGATGCGGATGGAAGGTGGGGACGCATGCGGCTTGGATCACGGGAGAGGCATTCATGGCTTGGATGCGCCGTGGAAGATGGATACGGACGAGAGATGGGATGCTAAAAATGGACGCCAGTGGACTCTTGGGCTGCTGGGATTTGGATCACGGGTCACCTGTTCTGACTGGAGGTCAATTGCAAGTTTCAAGTCATGGGTCACCCGACCTCATAGTTATGATATGACCAAATTAGATTTGCCCAAAAATTCTTTTCCAAAAGCACAAATAAAATGGACCCGATTCGGACCCGAACCTGACTCGGACCCGACTCGATCTTCAACCGGGTCGGATCTGGGAAGGGATCCTTCTTTAGTCAAATTTGAACTCAATGTGCATTTTATTTCTAATTTATGAAAATATGTGACAAACCTAAATATAATATTAATCCAGTGAATTTATCATTATCGGTTAGCAATAATACTAATTTAGGTGACATGTAGGTCGCACTTTTGTGCTCTCATCACACCCCCCAACTAGCTTATTGCTAGTCTCTAGCAATTTAGTGCGAAAATGATAAAATGAGAGTGCAAAAGTTTAATTTATTATTTAAAAATAGCAAGATAAATACTCATTTTCGTAGAGCATTACGATTGCACTTAGCACATGCAACAAGCCTTTAAACCCCTAGGTTACCCTAGTGGACGAGTGTTGTCTCGTGAGGGTTTGCAGTGAAGTTACCCACAAACTTCAATCCCAAAATAAAATTTGTTTTATGAAATGAAAGTCTAATTTCAAGTACATAACTGATAAAAAGCACACAAGGTTTTAATTACTAAGTAGCCCAATTTCTTGGTTAGTATGTAATTTAAGTTGAAGTTATTAAGTTTTCCGTTAGAAAGTTGTAAGACTTATTTATACTTGAGTGCTCAGTGAAGTTTGGACCATGCACAAGCTAAGGTTTTGGATCTTCAAAATATCGCTAATATTAGTAGTTTCCAAGAATTGGTCGGACAAGACCTATTTGCTGATTCAAAATCATCTTTTCTGCAGGATTTCGAGAGCTGTGGATGTTTACTTTAATACCTTATGGGCTTTATCTGTAATATTTCAGTTTACTCGAATTTTTACAACGACGGCTTTCACACTATTGTCTTTCTTAAGGTCAGTATACATTTTTTTTTTCATTTTTTTTTTGTTTTTTTTTGCATTAAAGAGAAATGATAATGTATATATTGTGCACTTTTACTCCTGTGATGATTCCTCCATGTAGCGAGCAATTAGTCGACAATTCTCACACCAGTTGGCATGAGGTGTCGGGCATTAAGACTCCCCTACGGACCTATGCTCGGGTTCCTCATCACAGGCCCGCTGACCTTTGACAGTAGGTAGCCCTTTTCGATGTACCTGACTAAATCCACCATTTTTTTTTGGATCAGAAAAAGATGGTTCATCAGGATTCGAGGTTGCTACCATATTTTCAACACAATGTCGAACCTATACCTTAGAAAATGCAGGCCAGATGTGTTGTGAAATTCAAAGCACTAATTAGCTTACAACTCACTAAAAGGAACTTAATAAAAAGAACTCACTTTGCACTACTTCCAACTAGTCATTGGGCTCTTAGATTTTATATACCATGTGTGTTGTATATATTTTTTTTTCAAAAATTTTAACTAAAAACTTTTTTTTTATAAAATTTTAAATGCGTAAAAATACCCCCAAACCTAAATTTAACATTGTCCTCAATGTTAAAGAAAATTTAAAGCAGTAAGAGGACAGAGGAGAGGTTACCTGATATGGGTGGGTAAATTGAAAATTGGAGCAAAATCCCCCAAACCTGCATGTTAGTAATATATTGATGATGATTTTTTTTTATATATATATATTTATATGTTGGGTTGCCTCCCAAGAGTGCTAAGTTTTATGTCTTCAGCCAGACAAAATGTAAATCTCCTTTTTTTTCAACCATTATCTAAGAATGGTTTTGGAAGAGTCCGATGAAGAACAGTCGGCTGATGACGATCTATGCTCCTAAGGGGAACATAACTAAGAGGCGCATGCTTGACCCCTTCCTCGGAATGGGCAAGGTAAGCTTCTAAAGGGTCCTTATTATAAGTTTGTAAGAAAGTCTCCTGAACCAGACTTTCAATCATGTCAACTTCATTGATTTCTTTGTCGTCTGGTGGTTGTTTACTTATGTTGAAGACATTAAGCTCGACTTTCATGTTGCCAAAAGATAACTTCAGCATCCCATTTCGACAGTTGATTACAGCATTTGCTGTGGCTAAGAAAGGTCTACCTAAAATTATAGGTGTGTGACTGTCTGGATGTATTGCAGGTTCAGTCTCAAGGATAACGAAGTCCACAGGATAGTAAAACTTATTTACTTTCACTATTACATCCTCTACAATCCCCTTGGGGTACTTCACTGTCCTATCTGCTAAGAAAAGGATAATATTTGTAGGCTTTAAGTCTCCCAATCCTAATTTTTGGTACACATAGTAGGGAAGTAGGTTTACACTGGCTCCTAAATCTAATAGAGCTCTCTGGATGATCGTCTCTCCTATTTTTATTTCAATAGTTGGGCAACCAGGGTCTTTGAATTTTGGGGCAATTTGAATGAGAGATGAGGCTTGTGCAGCTATAACAGCTTGCCTAGGAATCCTGGTTTTTCTTTTGACCGTGGTGAGGTCTTTCAAGAATTTTGTATAGGAGGAAATTTGTCTTATGGCATCGAGAAAAGGTATATTTATTTGAACAGTTTTAAAGACTTCCATGATTTCATCAAAGTTAGATTGTTTCTTGGAGTCCCGAAGTCTACTGGAAAAGGGAACCTTGGGTTTGTATGTTTTTATGGGTTCTTCCCTTTTTTCCGGTTTGTCCTGTTCTTGACCCCTCTTCTGAATAGGGTTCTTATCGGATTCAGTTTTATATTTTCCTTTTCGTGTTCAGGAAGTTGGACTTTATTGTCCACTTGCTTGCCAGACCTTAAAGTGGTAATTGCCTGGACTTCATAGGTCGGATTTCTATTAGAATTGATTTGATGCTGACCTATCTGACCTTGATTTTGTTGTCTACTAGGGTTAGGCACTGGTTGACTAGGTAGTTCACCTTTCTTCCTATCCCCTAGAGAGTTAGCTATTTGGCTCAGACTAACCTCAAGTTTTGCAATTGCTTGCGCATGGAATTGGTTAGTCTGGGCTTGGGCTGTATTGGTCTGTTGTTGTTGCTTGATAAAATCTTGTTGTTGTTTCATCATATTAGCCATCATGGTTTCTAATTGTGAAGGTTGCTGTGGGATAGGGGCATTATAAAGAGGTACAGATGGAACCAATGGTTGGTTCATTTGTGATGGACCTATCTTGGAGAAGTTGTTCTGAAAATCTGGTGGACCACCTTGATGCTGAATAGGTTCATTTTGCTTGTATGAGAAATTTGGGTGGAACCTATTATCAGAGTGATAAACTGGGCTGAACGAGTTGGGAGTGGGCTTCTTAAAGGCACTATATGAATTTAGAGCATTTGCTTGCTCGGCCCTTATGGTGGGCAGATTAGGGCAGCACTCCACTAGATGCTCCGGACTGTTACACAAGACACACAAATTATATGACTCGTGATCCACTTTCATGACGGGATTTGACTCTTTGTATGAACTCGAACTAGTGGAAACAGTGAAAGCATCAAACTTTTTACTTAAGTTGTTCATTCCAGTCACCAGATTAGACATGACATTTTTGAGTTCTGGGTCTGCTTTCATTTCATAATTACCTAGTTTTCTAGACCCAAACTCATCTCTAATTACTTCCTCACCATAGCTACTCCAATTTTGGGCATTTTCAGCTAAGTCAACAAGAAATTCATAAGCTTGATCCGGGGTTTGGTTCATGAACCTACCCTTGTGCATGGACTCAATCATGTTTCTATGTGCCGGAGTTAGTCCTTTATAAAAGAAAGTGGACCAGATCAGCCTTATCAAGCCCATGGTGCGAGCACTTGACCAAAAGATCATGGAATCTTTCCCAAAGTTGGAAAAATTCCTCCTCAGATTTTCCTCTAAAAGTTCTTATGGCATCCTTAATTTTTTCAGTTTTTACCATAGGATATAACTTAGCCATGAACTTCCTAGATAGTTGTTCCCATGATGTGATGGAATTTGAAGCTAGGGAATACAGCCATGCAGCAGCACGATCCTCTAAAGTCATGGGAAATAACCTTAATTTAATACCCTCTTCATCTAAATTTTGATTTCTAAATGTTTGACAGATTGTCAAAAACTTGTTTAGATGAATATAGGGTTGTTCACTCTCGAACCCATGAAACTTAGGTAACATGTTTATTGTTGCAGCCCGAATTTCAAATTGGGCCGCATTATTTATTGGCAATACTATACATGTCGGTGGACTAGCGGATGCAGGGGCGAATAATTCATTCAAGGTTCTAATGTGATCACCCATTGTAGAGATTGGTGGTTGATCAATAATTCGTCGGGTGTGATGATACTTTTTTCCAACCTCTGGGTTAAATGGTGTTAACTTACCCCTTAATGATCTTCTACCATGCATACATTATCCACAACTTAATTAGACTCGACTCTTAAATGAAATCCTAGAAGAAGAAGAAGAAGGGCTAGACCAAGATGACCACAATCAACACCACACAACAATTTGACCTTATTAGTCTTAGAACTAAGTGAGGTTTAGTAGCTTCTTAAATCTAGTTGCATAGAGACTTATCAGGTTAAAAAGTTCCTGAAATTCTCTCTAGATTAGACAGCTCCTAATCTCCCTTTCAGATTAAGCTTGAGCTTACCAGTTAAGCAATCCAGTAACCAGTGACCAGGAAAGTCCCGGGGTGTGTAGTGGTGCCAGAAGGGATACACCGATACCACAATACCCGTAACAGTTCTCACTATTGTAAAACTTTCCTAGACATCACCAATTACTAAATTCTCACTGGAGTGGCTTTCAGCCGCTTCTTTCCAAGAGCCTAATTGAGCTCGAAAACCCTAAGGCCGACGTCTAATTTGATTTTAATTTAATTTGGCTTAGGATATGTATGCAAGGTGGTGATTTTTGGGCTAAGGACAGGTAATGACTTCCTGACCTTATCTTTTTAATAGGTTTTGCCCTTAAATTCTTTTATGCAAATGCTTAATACTAAATGCAGCAAATAATCAATGATTTTTTAAAGTTTATGCGATGTCATTAGGTTGTACTGATTAAATGAGCAAGCAATTTTTTTTTATTTTTCTTAATAATTTTTTTTTAATTTTATGTTGTTTTTTTTTTATTTTTTTATATAGGAATAACTTGAATGTAAACTAAAACTAATCCTTATGCGTCAGTCAATCTCCGAATGCCCGTTGAATAAGCTCTGGAGATTACTCCGTGAGGAGCCCCAATAGAGGTATGATCACCTCGGGGGATTGCACCCTATCAATTACTAGCAAAAATAATATTTTTTTGAATTTTTTTTAATTTAATTAACTTTTTTTAACTTTTTTTTTTAAATTTCAAATTTCGAATCACAGAATTCAAATTTTGAATTTAAATTTTTGAATTTTTGAATTTTTTTTTAAATTTTTTTTCAAAATTTTTTTTTTACTTTTTTTTAGAAAACTTTAATTTCGAATTTCAAATTTCAGAATTTAATAACTACGAAATTACTAACTAAAAATAATCAAAATAAGAAAAATTAATAAAAATAAAAACTTACTACCGGAGTGCGTTCACTCCGGGCATCCAAAATCCGATTTGATCTTCGTGATCGTTCTTGCTTCTCGATTTGCCTCCCCGGCAACGGCGCCAAAATTCTGTTCGTCCTTTTCCTGTCTAACTAAAAATACGCTAGACAGATCGTTGTTAGAACCGACGAACAAAGTTTAAATTTAATTTTACTCTTACCTGTTCTACTTGAAGAATAGTGGTTGTAAGAGGTCGATCCACAGGGAGGCGATTGGAGTTGCATAAAAATTAGAACGTTCACTCGGATTTGAAATCGATTTTTGAATGATAAAAGAAAAACATTATTTTGAGGATGTTGATGGATTATCTAGTCTACCGGAGAATAATTTTTAATTGAAATTAACTAGAAGACATATACTTAGATTTAAAGAGCATTTATATATTTAATGGAAAAGAAAGGCTTTTGGCATAAATTAAAATAGACAACACTAGGGAGATTGAAGCTGGAACATAAATTTTATAAAAGAAAATTAAATATATTGCATCAAAGAAAAATTAAAAGATTGCATAATTTGAAGAACGTAAATTAAAAGCAACAGAAATTACAACTTTAGCATGAATAAAACTAAAAACTCCAAAATACTTGCTCTCAATTAAAATTCAAACTAGAAAAAAAAATAAATAAAACAGAAAGCTAAAACAAAAAAAAAATAAAACATAAAAACACAATGCTCTGTTTTCAATGAAGTTGAAAACAGAGCAAGGCACTCTCTCCTCTCTTTGAAACAGAGGTTCCCCTCTTCCCTGCCGATGGTCTCTCCCTCTTTGTGTCTTGGCCTCCACCCCCAACCGAGCACCCCCCTCTTCTCTTCCTCCTTCTCCTTTTATAGCCGCGGACGGACGCCTGATGCGGAAGGGAGATGGCAGACGCGGTGAGGACGCGGGGAGGAGTCGATCACGGATGCAATCCGGGCTGCTGGCACGCGATCTCGGCTTGCATCCCGGCTGGGATATTCATGGCAGCGCGTGAAGAACGCGAGCGGCTTGGATCACGGAGGAGATGCTGATCCGGAAACTAGGACGTGCTGAAGAGGAAGGAGCTGGAATCGCCGGTGATTGCGGGGGATTTGGAGACGGGCGAGCTGGGAGGAGGAGCTGATCCGAGGGTGCACAGAAGAAGGAGGCACAGATGGAGGGATCGGCTGGGATTTTCCTTGCTGGGAGAGACGTGGATCCGAGCACTGGGAGGAGCTGGAGCCTGGCACGGTGGCTGGCACGATGCGGATGGAAGGTGGAGACGCATGCGGCTTGGATCACGGGAGAGGCATTCATGGCTTGGATGCGCCGTGGAAGATGGATACGGACGAGAGATGGGATGCTAAAAATGGGCGCCAGTGGACTCTTGGGCTGCTGGGATTTGGATCACGGGTCACCTGTTCTGACTGGAGGTCAATTGCAAGTTTCAAGTCATGGGTCACCCGACCTCATAGTTATGATATGACCAAATTAGATTTGCCCAAAAATTCTTTTCCAAAAGCACAAATAAAATGGACCCGAACCTGACTCGGACCCGACTCGATCTTCAACCGGGTCGGATCGAGGAAGGGATCCTTCTTTAGTCAAATTTGAACTCAATGTGCATTTTATTTCTAATTTATGAAAATATGTGACAAACCTAAATATAATATTAATCCAGTGAATTTATCATTATCGGTTAGCAATAATACTAATTTAGGTGACATGTAGGTCGCACTTTTGTACTCTCATCAGATTTCAAGATGATAAATTGCTCCATGTCACCTGTCATGTGTCTTGAACAACCACTATCAAGATACCATATTCTATTCTTTTCATTAGCTGTAAGACACACCTACAAGCAAAATCAAGGATACATTTTAGATACCCAAACTATGTTGGGTCCTTTAGGGTTAGTGTATGTTGTTCCTTTCTGAACCCAAATTTTTTTGAATTTTAGCTTGCTCTTTTCACTTAATTTATCATAGTTTAATTTTTTGAAATTGCATTCATATGCTTTATGTCCTATTTTATTACAGTAATAATAGGTAGTATTTTCATTCTTGGATTTTACAAATATATTCTTCAAGTATTTTTGTTTTCTATTTGTTTTATATCCTAATCCTGCTTTATCATAGATACCTCTTTGACTATCGAGAATCATGTTTAGTTTAGTTGAGCTGAGTGTAAACTTTTCTACCACTGATTTATATTTCTTTACATCTTCTTTTAGTTTGATATTTTCATTAATTAGATTTTTAGTTTCATTAGCAAACTTCTTACTTAATGTTTCATAATCATTAGACAATTTCAGCTTATCTTCCATAAGCATCTTATTTTTATTTTTTAAAATTATATTTTTATGAATAAGTTTCTTATGCTCTTCCATGAGATCTAGAAAGGCATCATGCAATTCATCAGTGGTAAAATCACAATCAAGTTCAGTATCTACCTCATCATCATTAGCCATGTAGCATATTTGAGCTGTGCCTTGCTGATCTCCCTCATCAGAGCTTGATTCCTCGCTCTCACTCCATTCAGCCATGAGGACTTTCTTCTTGAGCTTCTTTGCCAACCATTTTAATTTCGGGCAATCTATTTTGAAATGCCCGGGCTTATTACGCTCATAACATATGGGCGCTTCTCTTTCTTTTTCTTTATCATTTTCTTTTTCTTTGCTAGAGCTGCCTTTGAGGATAGGTTTCTTTTTGTGGAACTCCTTTTTCTTCATAAATTTTCTGAATCTTTTTGTGAGCATTGCCACTTCCTCTTCATCGTATTCCTCTTCCTCATCCGAATCATCTGATTCACTTACTTTTTTTGTAGACTTCAAGGTAATAGTCTTCTTTCTCTTGACCTCTTCTTCTGAATTTTGCATCATGGTCAACTCATGTGTCATGAGTGATCCTAGAAGCTCTTCTAGCTGCAGCGTATTGAGATCCTTTGTCTCCTGAATTGCTGTTACCTTGGCCTCCCACACTCTTGGTAGAGACCTGAGAATTCTTCGCACCAATTTAGAGTTAGTATATGATTTGCCTAAACTTTTAAGTCTATTTATAAGGTCGGTGAATCTAGTGAATATCTCAGTTATGGACTCAGTAGGTTCAATTTTAAATAGTTCATATTTATGTATTAACATATTTATTTTAGACTTCTTTACTTGATTTGTGCCCTCATGTATGACTTCTAACCTATCCCAATCTCTTTGGCTGAGGTACATGTTGAGATCCTATTGAACTCATTTACATCTAGGGAACAATAAAGAACATTTATGGCTTTAGCATTTAGCTGAGCCAACCTCTTATCACTATCATCCCAATCCTTTTCAGGTTTAGGAATGATTGTGTAATCTATGCTAATGGAGGGTATGTGTGGTCCTCTAGTTATGATGTTCCATAAATCATAATCTAGAGCTTGAATGAATATCCTTATCCGAGCTTTCCAGTATGTATAATTTGTGCCATTAAACAAGGAAGGTTTATTTGTTGATTGTCCCTCACTTATAGAACTTCCTACTTGGGCTGCTATGATTTTTTTCTCTTTGATCGTTAGATTAACAACTAATACTAAAGAACTAGATTCTGATACCACTTGTTGCCTAAACATGACAACCCAAGAGGGGGGGAGGGGTGAATTGGGTTTTTCAAATTTTAACTCTTAATGGTGCAGCAGAATAGAATTAATCCTAAGTACTTGCACAAATATAAAACTAAAAGATAGAGATAATAGTCACACACACAAAGACACAAGATTTTATAGTGGTTCGGTGCACTCCAAAGCACCTACTTCCACTCCCCAAGACTCTCCTTGGGAATTCACTATAATCTTCCTGATTACAGTTGGATTGTTTTTCCAGGCTCACAATCCAAATCTTACAATTGGTTTTTCGGGATCACCAATTAACCTTTCCGTTGGTTTTGCGGGCTCACCAACAAACCTAATTGTTGGTTTTTGCGGAACTACCAACGAACCTAACCAAAAGTAAAAGAATTAAAATGTATACAAAACAACTATTGCTCAGTTTGAAATAAAAGCAAACTCAGTAGGTTGAGCAATGGTTGATGGCACTTTAGATTTTTGTTGATGAGAGAATTGCACCGAGTTGAGCCGGAGATTGACTGTTGATGGATCTCTTCTTGAATGCTTTTCTTATTTGCTCAGCTCCTTGCTCTAATTCAATAGCTCACAAAAAAACGAAAAATCTATTTGGCTCAAGCTCTTGATTGTATTCCTTGAACTCTCTTTTTCACTTCTTTTTCTTTCTTATTTTTTTATTTTTTGAATCCTTTGTTTTTATAATCTTTGAGTAGGAGGGAATGCATTACTATCCGTTAGACACAAAAATATAGCCGTTACCAACCTTTTTCCTCTGTACTGTTCTTTTGAAAATGTAGCCGTTAGAGCTTCCAGTCGATTTGGAGTCGACTCGTGTAAACTTCGAGTCGGCTCGTATGGACCTGGAGTCGACTCAAACTTCTAAGTTGTCGACTCGAGTTTGGGTCCTTTATAACTGATCTTCTGTTGTTCATCAGTGGAGTCGACTCGGGATTTTCTGGAGTCGACTCGGGATTTTCTAGAGTCGACTCGCCTAACTGTTCATCTGAGCTTCTTTATTTGAGTGAGTCGGCTCGATGATTTCTGGAGTCGACTCAGCCCTTGTTCATCAGAAAAATCGCTCTTCTATTATTCTCTCAGGGAGTCGACTCAATGCATCATGGAGTCGATTCGGCCACTGTTCATCCGAAAAACAAGTTTCTGTCTTTTTCTCAGGGAGTCGATTCGATGTCTCCTAGAGTTGACTCGCCCACTGTTCATCCGAAAAACAAGTTTCTGTCTTTTTCTCAGAGAGTCGACTCGATGTCTCCTGGAGTTGACTCGGCCACTGTTCATCCCAAAAACCAAGTTTCTATCTTTCTCTGAGAGTGTCTCAGAGAGTCGACTCGAGTTTCTTATGAGTCGACTCGGCCACTATTTTTGACTTTTGTCTTTTAGCTCACTGTGAAGGGAGTCGTCTCTTGATCTTTTGGAGTCGACTCGCACTTTGATAGAGTCGACTTGAGCTCAACCATGAGTCAGCTCCTTAGCGTGCCAGAAGTGTGTCGACAATTCTGTTTGTGCCAGAGTCGACTCGAACCCTTCTTGAGTCGACTCGAGGATTGTTCCTTTGCCATTTACTGATCCAAAGTCTTTTCAAATTTGTTCTTACTAATTTATCTTGAATTATTTCGACATTTTTTTGAAACACTGAACATAAACTTATTAGTACAATAACATGTCCTTAATGGCTTTGTAAACATCAAAATCTCACAAAGATCATCAATGATGAATCAAGAAGAAGAGAATAGCAACGAAAAGAAAAAAATGTTAGTATTCAAGTCCTCAAATCAAAAAGATTGCACAAAAATTGAAGAATCTGGTGATAAAGATGAAGACCTATCATTAATCATTAGAAAATTTAGAAGCTTCCTAAAGATGAAGAAGAAGAAGAAGCAAGAAAGAGAAAAAAAGTTTCGGCTAAGGGAGAGAGAAGTAAGAAAAGAAGTAGACAATTTAGAGTGACAATGAAGATTTCAACTCGAAATTTACTCAGCCTGAGTCTTTGGGCAATTACATGTCACCATCTTAGCCGATCTTCGGCTATCCTCTATTAGTGGTTTCCACTTCTACTTTATTGTATAAAAGGTAATCCTCTTAACCTACTTCTCATTACCGAGACTAGTGTCTCATTCATATCTGGTATTTGGCAATACCATGGGGGAATCATCTAAACTGGTTAATGTTATTTTTCTTGTATGCACTAAACATATTAAATTTGACTTGGATATTTCAATTTCCAGTTCTATGGATCAAGCCATAATTTATCCAAGACCCTACTTAATAAGGGATAACAAAAGTAATGAGCTTGTCTTTATGGAGATTAATTTAAATAAAAATTCAGCAAATTTAAAAATTAAAAAAAAAATAAAAATTGCCAAACTAACTTTATTGCCATTAATTAGTATATTTGAAATATGTGTAATATTCCTCTTTGCATTTTTTCCCCTTTTAGATGGGTTCTGTTATGTGACTACCATTTTATGTGTACCTGCCAAGTACCAATTCCACCCCAGAAAACACACACACACACACACACACACACAACAGTTAGCTTACCTCATTCTCCAGCTATAGATTCCATGAACCCCAGCAGAATGACATTGAGACCAAGCCAGGTTTACAAATGTAATGCCACGTGGCTTAGTTACGAAGGCCTTATCCCATATTAGTGTGGAGCCACCCCACCTGCCCAAAATCCAAAGCAGAAAACCAAAACCATAGGGGGAACTCGAGGCTTACCATTCAAAATGTCCCTCCTCCAATCCCTTCAATGCTGCTCTATTTCAACTCAAGCCTTCACCAAGGCCACCCAACCCATTAAAGGCCCAGAGCAGCAGCGGCGGCGGCACCACCACCGCCACCACCGCACCCAAATCAGACCCATCGGATCAGTCCCCACTGCCTACCAACCGCTCGACCAAATTCCCCTCCGGGATACCTTTGCTTGGAACTCCCTCCTCCGGGCCCACCTCGTCGACGGCAACTGCTGGCAAACCATCCTTGTCTACCGCCACATGCTCCTTTGCGGTGTCCGCCCGGACCGCCACACCCTTCCCGCCGTCCTCCGTGCTTCTGGTCTCTCCGATGCCTCCTCCAATGGAAAACAAGTCCATGCACACGCTCTTAAGCTTGGGTTCGCCTCAGATTCCTATGTCGTCACTGCACTTATGGAATTCTATGGCCAATTTGAAGGAGCTGACATTGCTGGCGTGGTTTTTAATTGCTCGAACCAGAAGAACTCCGTCTCCTGGACGCTGCTAGCCAAACTATACTTAATGGAGGACAAACCTAGTTTTGCATTGCAGTTGTTCCACCGAATGGTGAATTCAAACATGGAATTGGATGTGGTGGCATTGGCTACAGCGGCGAGAGCATGCGGACAATTGAGGTCAGTCCATGAAGGGAAGAAGCTTCTCAAGATTGCAGGAAGGACTGGATTGGAGTCTGATGTTTTAGTGGGCAATTCACTTTTGAAAATGTATTTGGATTGTGAAAGGATTGAAGAGGCTCGTGCTCTTTTCGACCAGATGCCATCAAAAGATGCGGTGGCCTGGACTACAATAATCAGTGGTTATGTGAATAATGGAGTTTTTAATGAAGGACTGAAGTTGTTTCGAGCTATGTGTATAGAAGGAGTGGCACCTGTTTCATTCACAGTCTCTGCGATCCTCCCAGCTTGTGCCAGGGTAGCTGCTTACAAACATGGTAAGGAGATTCATGGATGCATAATTCGACGTCAAATACATATGAATCCCACAGTTTCTAATGCTCTTATGGACATGTATGTGAAGTCAGGAAGCATCGAGGCAGCTTCAAAGATTTTTAATAGAATATTAGAGAAGGATGTTATATCCTGGACTGTGATGATATTGGGATATAGCTTACATGGGCGAGGTGATCGTGGAATTTCTCTATTTCATCAAATGGAGGAGAGTTCCACCGTATTACCTGATAGGACCACTTTTGCTGCAGCTCTCCATGCTTGTAGCACTGCTTGCATGGTTGAGGAGGGCAGGCATTTCTTCGAATTTATACAAGAACCAGAACTTGAGCATTTTGCTCTAATGGTTAGTCTTCTATCTCGTGCCGGGCTATTTGATGAAGTGCGGGCATTTGTGGAGGACCACCGGATAGGGCACCATGCTATGGTGCAGAGAGCAATGCTAGGAGGCTGCCGAGTGCACCGAAATATGAAGACGGGGAAGCGAATTGCTGAGCAATTGATTGAGCTAGAGCCACTGAATGCTGAAAACTATGTACTGATGTTAAATATGTACGCAGCCAGCCGAAAGTGGGATGTGGTAGAAGGGTTGAGGGAGACCATTCGAGACATGGGTTTGAAGCCAAAGAAGGCGTGTAGCTGGATTGAGGTTCGGAGGAAAGTTCATGTCTTTGGAGTGGGAGATGTTTCGCACCCGAGGTCGCAAAGGATATACTGGGAGCTAGAGTGCTTGATGAAGAGGATGAAAGCAGAGGGGCATGTCTTAGAGAAGGATTTCGGTCTGCATGATGTGGATGAAGAGAGGGAATGCATTCCTTGTGGCCATAGCGAGATGCTGGCTGTTGCTTTTGGGCTGATCAGCACGCAAGGGAGCACGACCTTGCGCGTGGCCAAGAACCTCAGTGTATGCAGAAGTTGCCATGCTTCATTGAAGATGATCTCCAGAATTGTTGGGAAGGAGATTGTGTTGAAGGATCCTCAGATCTTCCACCATTTTAAGGATGGGCTTTGTTCATGTAGAGATATGTGGTGATTGGGTGGAACAAGCTCATTATGGCCAATGACCAGCAGGCCAGCACCTTAGAAGAATGGGGATGCTGCTATGGAGAAAGTGAAGGATATCTAGAGTTGGAAGAATCAAGCTTGAATAAGTGAACTATCTCCTTCGGGAACGGATTAACTATGGGTCAAGGGGTCAAGGTGATAGAAAGGTTTGATTTAATAAATAAACATCACCCCAAACAGTTTATCCGCCATCAAGAGGTAAGGTTTTGAAACAGCAAGGTTAGGGGCAGTGCTGATGTAGAACATTGCAGCAAAAACTGGAAGCAGCGAGTGATGCAGAGCCTTGGAAGGGGAAAAAATGTAAAGCCCAGTTCCCCGAGTGCATCAAGTGATTATAAAGTAACAAATGCAAACTCTTCCAACTAAACAGTTTTGTGTTAAGAAAACCAAGGTTGGTTGGCACTGTATGCACTACAAAGATGTCAGAGGACATTATCCATCTTACTAATCAATATGATCACTTTTGATTTGCAAAGGATGTTTCACTTCTTTGGACAGAGCAACTTTTTTTTCCCCTCATGCAAGTGTTGGCGACCAAATGTGTGGTTAACCCTCTGAGCACCAAGAAACTATAGTAGCAGGATATGCTAGGCACAATTCTTAAGCAAAGCAAGTTGAACTGATTCAATAAGATCGAAACCAATCACAAAATTAATTATAGCAGCCGTAGAAGCTTTTTAGTAAAAACTTGAGAAAGTGGTCAGATCATAATAAATCATAGGACGGAGTTTGCATTTGCTGTTCATGCACGCAATGCAGAAGTTTAGCTATTACAATTGAGAAAAATAATCGGCGGAACAAGAAGGTAGCCAGAATGGAAAGATTGGTGGGAGCATACTTAAGCAACATAGCTATGTCTTTCAAACTACTAGGATTGAATCATTCACTCTTGTAGCCATCTCTGGAGAAAGAGAACCATCAATGGGGTAATGACTCGGACTTCATGCCATGTCAGAGCCTATCAAGGAGATGAAACCAACAGAATATAAAGCCAACAGAAGATGAGATGTCCAGAACTATTCTAATAAGTTGGTCATTCTTGACAATGGGATACATCATCCAATAAAAGCCACCTGTTGCTGGAGACAGCAGACAAACTAGATGTTGAGTAAATAACACAGCATGACTCCAACTAGATAGGGTAAAAAATAAAACATACATTTGATGCTAGTTAACATATATTTGGTTTTTGTCAAAAAAGAAAAGAAGAAGAAGAAGAAGAAAAAAAAAGACAACCACGCTAATAAATAGCCCGAGGATCCTTTGACCAACCTCAAACAACACCTGCTGTGCAACACAAATTCAGTCTAGAAGTTAATGGGAAAGCATGAAATGAGAAAAGAATGAGGCTGAATATAAAATCAGAGGCAGAGAATCGCGAAATCTGGTTTATGCTCAAATCCTTGGATGTGTACTTTCTGAAAATAACCAATCCAAAATTTCAAGTCCAATATAATCCTCTCCTATGTCTCCCGCCTGGATCGCTGACGCAGTGCTGCTGCATTCTCTTTCTCATTTTCCTCTTTCTTTTCAGTAGTGCTTCCTACTCCGCCATTCTTAGTGGCTTTAGCCCTCTTGGCTCTAGAGGTGGTCTTTGGTGGTGCCTGCCAAAAAAGTTTTCTGTAAGCAAAACTTTTTACAATTTAGCAAATAAACAATAAAAAGAATAGAGGAACAAAAAAGAAAGGTCAAAACCCACTGCAGGTTTCTTTCTGCCAAAAAGAATTCTGAAGATAACTGTAGCGAGGACCACAACAATAGCCACCATGATTCCAATCGTCAGGTTTGGCTGTTTTTCTCCTTTCTCAATGACACCCTGCAAAACAAATCATTTGGACCTGAATATGATTCCATGCTTAAACTCTACGAAGGCGTACAAAACATAATAAGATTTGGAAGAGGGGAAAAACAAACAAAAATACATTTATATGCTATGCAATCAGAATTATGTTTTCAAGGCCATGAAGCTGCAAATAAAGCTTGAAGCCTTGAAATGATAAAGCACTATAGTATTTATCAAAAGATGTGCTCCCCTTTGAACCCTCTCTATCTAATGGATTAGAGAGATGCAAGCAAAGTGTTGAATGATACTATCAAACAATTTGTTCAGCTGCTCCTGTCAGATGTCCATTGACAGGTGCAATTTACGACTGTGATAATGAGGAATCAACTAATAGAGATATCCGCTTATTCTGATGACATAGTAAGAACTGAATGGATTATATAGCACTATTAACTATTGACTATCAAGTAAATGATAATCAGCTTAAAAAAAGGTCAAGTTCTACTAAATGAATGATAGTTTGTTTCAAAAAATTATATAGCTTCCAACAAATCCAGAGTTTCTAAATTTTGTTGAAATTTTTATTTAGTATATATACATAGAAGCAATTTGCTTTTACAGTTGGAGAAATCCCTTAAAATGTTTATTCTAGGATCCACATTAATAGATTGACGAAAATGTTATATCAGTAACTGCAGTAAGCAACACAATAATGGCATGGGCCACTTACGATGATCTTGGACCTGTATGGCGCAAAGACGGGAATGTCTGCTACTTTGTAAAGAACATCAAATACTTTCTTCTGCAATTGCCCAATAATCATATTAAAAATTGATTAGGCAGAAATGCCATGAGATAACTACATCTGAAAAACAAACAATTTTAAGAGACATTACTAGTACCTGGAAGCTAGCAAGCGCATCTGAAAATCCAGAAACTGCTTCTTCAGCCTTCTGCTTTGATTGCTCAGCTTCATATTTAGGCTTCCACATCTTTTCCCTATATGATTCAGCCACTTTCTCGTCAACAGCTATCAAAATATTGTCAAACAGAATGCCATCCTGCATTGTCCAAATCTCAATCCCAATGGAAGCAATAGGCTCAAAATCAGGTTTGTCAAGCTCAAAATAGTCAGGATTTGGTATCTGCCGTGGTTTCCAGATACCCTTGTAGTTTGGGTTGTCAATCAAAGGAGCATGCCACTTTCCCTTGTATGCTGGATTTTTCTTCATTGGTCTCTTCCACTCACAGCATCCAGGTGCTTCCTCGCACTTTGGGTTATCAATTTTTGGTGCTTCCCATTCTCCATCTTCTTCATCATCCCAGTCCGCTGGTTTGGTGGCGTCAGGATCATCAATTTCCTCAGGCTCATCATCCAACCACCCTTCCGGCTTGACAGCTTCCTCATCTTCGATCTCCTCAGGAGCATTCTCATCCCAATCATCAGGTTTCACAGCATCAGGATCTGGAATTTTAGCCCTCTCATCCCAGTCCTCAGGCTTCTTATCATCTGGATCAGGAATCGTTTTGGGTGGAATAAGCGGTGGTTCAAAATCATCAGCAGATAAAAAGTTTGCCTTCTTCTTTCCCTCCCCATCTATCAAAATCGTTAACTCATTATCAGGTTTCAGACTAGCAGTGTAAACATGAGTGAATTTGTCATATGGGACTGATGGTGGGTTCTTTAGATGATGCTCGACAAAGACACCAGTTTTTGGACTCTTGTGCTTAAGGATGAAGTGCACCTTATTTGTAGAGCCACACTTGTCAGGTCCAAACATGATGGAATAGGGTGACTCATTGTCAAACTCCCTGGGAGTCCATCCGGCATCTTGAGGTCTGAGATACTTCAGATAAGCACCTCCACACTCAAGCCCATTCTGAAATCGAGTTTCATATTGAAAAACCAGGGTTCTATCCTTGATGTTAACTGGTTCATCAAGGTCTTTGACTATTGCATACTTCTTCGCCTTTTCGCTTACAAGAAGGCCATAGTCTTCATGTCCATCACTCTGGGAATGTTTCCATATACCTGTGCCCAACAGGCAAAAACAAGGCCTCTTTTAGAAGGATGTAGCCAAAGGGAAAAAATAATTAGAAAACTTGTAGAAGTCAGCAAGCACATTCTGCAATTGATAACTGTACTTGGCAACCGATGTCCTTAGGATAGCAGCAGAGATGTTAAAATTCGAAAACCTAAAGGCATGGCCATGTTAAACATGCAAAGATTAAACAAGCCATAATCAGTCACTACTCGAACTAGATATGTTACTGTAATAAAAAGGAGGGCGCCCTCAGTGGGCGTTCCTCCCATAGCCTGACAGTAATACTTGGCTTTAAGCCAGGCATTACATGCTGTTTTGCCCGAGGCAAAACGGCTATAAATGGCCATTGATGGCTAGATCAGTTATGGTTTTGAGGGCCCTTATATAAAGCCCCCCCACCTCCCTAGTTGAAAGTGCATGAAAAAATTTCTCTTCTTGCATTTTCTTGTTTTCTCTCTTGATTGGGGCATTCAGGCCGTGGAAATAATGGATGTTGCTCTCGTAATGCATTTCTTCACTGAGTAGAAACTCTGGCGTCTCAAGCTTTAGAGGTTCAAACTTTGGGACACGTGAAACAACCTCTGAAGGATCAAATTTTTGGGATTGCTAGGTATACAGAAATTGTACAATACTAGAGATGGTTAGGTCAATAATGGCACAAGTAAACCTACCGATATGTTATTGGGGGGACCAACAAGGAACCTAATTTAAATAACTTGTGGCCATGGGGTTCAACGAGTTTTGTTCATGATACTTCTCACAAGCATGAAAAGTTGAGCCCTAGAAGAAGAAAATGTATCTTTATAAGATACCCAAAGCATTCCAAGGGCTATGTTTTAATAGGTGAACAATCTGATGGAAGTGTGACTGAAATTGAATCACGAGATATGGATTTTATAGAAGATGAATTCCCAAGTAGAAGAGAGGTTGATAGAAACTTAGAATTATATGAAGTTATAGATCAAAAGAAAGATGCTCCAAGTGGCCTAGTAGAGGATGAAGAAGAATTTCTCTAACTCCTAGGGATAGTAAGAGCGACTTACCACCTAGTGGGAGTACACCATTACAAGATGATCAACATCAACCTCAACTGCGTAGAAGTCAACATGGAAACATTCCCCGTAGTTGTTTTGAGATTGAAGGGGAAGCTTTCATGGTTGCTCCACATGATGATGATGAGCCTAGAACAGTTGAAGAGGCTCTCTCATCTTCTGCTAAAGATGAGTAGATAAAAGCATTAGATGATGAGTTGGAGTCAATGAGGACTCATCAGGTCTAGAATCTGGTAGATTTACCGCCAAGGCGAAAAGCAATTGGGAACAAATGGGTTCTAAAAGTCAAATGCAAGGCGGATGGGTCAATAAAAAGGCATAAAGCTCGCCTTGTGGCAAAGGATTATACCCAGCAGGAGGGTATAGACTATAAGAAAACCTTCTTTCCAGTTGTGAGGTTTACCTCAATTCGCCTAATTTTGGCCATAGTTGCAAAGTTTGATTTAGAATTATATCAAATGGACATTAAGACTGCATTTCTCAATAGAGAACTAGATAAGAATGTCTATATGAATCAACTAATTAGTTTTGTGGTCAAAGGACAAGAGCGCAAAGTATGTAAGCTCAATTGGTCCATTTATGGCCTGAAACAATCATCTAGGCAATGGTACCTTAGATTCCATCGAGCCATTCTATCGAATGAGTTTACGATGATTGAGAAAGACCATTGTGTCAATGTTAAACGGTCCAAGGATGGTTTCATTATATTGTCATTATATGTTGATGACATATTGTTGGCCGGAAATGATAAGGAGTTAATTGTCGCCACGAAAGAATGACTATCCTCCAATTTTGAAATGAAGGATATGGGTGAAGCAGACTACATTCTGGGAGCTAAGATCTTTAGAGATCACTTAAAGAGACTTATGGGCATGTCTCAAAAGACCTATATGGAAAAAATTCTTAAATGCTTCCAGATGTATGACTGTAAGCCTATTGACACTCCTATAGCGAAAGGTAAAAACTTATATCAAGAAATGTATCCTAAGACTCCAGTAGAAATTGAGAAAATATCTCGTGTTCCCTATGCCAGTGATGTAAGCAGTTTGATGTATGCTATGACGTGTACATGACTAGACATATGTTATTCAGTTGGCTTAGTCAGCATATTTCAATCCAACTCCGAAATTCTTCATTACAAAACCGTCAAGAGAGTTTTAAGATACCTCAAGGGGACAATAGACTATGTGCTTTACTATCAGGGTTCAGATTTACAGCTTATTGGCTATACTGACGATGGTTGGGGCAGCGATCTGCATGAGCGCAAATCGACTTCTAGATATGCTTTCTTGCTTAATAATGGCACAATTACCTGGAGTAGTAAGAAACAACCCTGTATCGGTTTATCGACCATGGAGTCGGAATATATAGTATGTTCAACAGCTGTTGAAGAAGCAGTTTGGTTGAGGAGGTTTCTGCAACACCTTGGAGTTATTAAGGATGCTTCAGATCCTATGACGATTCATTGTGATAATACGACAACAATTGCCTATACTAAGGATCCAAAGTATCATGGAAGAACCAAATATATTGGCATTCGATATCACTATGTGAGGGATATGATTGCACATAAGAAGGTGGTCCTGAAATATATTTCTACAAGTCGCATGGTTGCGGATCCCTTGACTAAGCCTATAGCAAAAGATGCTTTTAAGACACATGTTAAAAGTTTAGGGTTGCGTAGATTGTATTTTTTTTCTTCAGTTGACTATGATTTGTATACCTATTTGGGATATTAACGCTATTCATTGTTTGGTACTTTGTCACATAGCATGATTGATGATGATCACACATGAACATACTACATGATTATAGTATGTAAAGGTATGTCGATAGGCATATATTGGCTCACTCACATGAGCAATCGCCTCTAGCGCTTGGATAGCGAGCTGAGATAAGACAATATTTTTGGGCTTGTGGAACAAATTAGGATGATAAACACAAATATGTTGCCTTAGTTGGAGTTAAGATGAAGTTCTTTTTAAGTGTATGGACTTGATAAGCGACCTGTGGTTAGCCAGATGTGAGATCTACTTTTGGCGCCTTGGGGAGGCAAACAAAATGAGAACTCAAGTTAGGCACTTGATAAGCGACCAGACTAAGATCTGTATCATATTTTAGAGTTTAGACATACACTCTTTATCAAAGAAAACTCCATCGTAGCATGTGGTTCATACTACATGTGCTTAATTTGACCAACTATGGAAGTGAGAGAATGAATCCCTACTTGATCACTGTGTAAGTCCTTGAGTCATTTAATTGACTTATTCTATACTCTTGTTTACTTTTGACTACGTCATAAGACTAAGGTTTTGATGTCAGCTACTATAGCGTGTTGCCTATGACTATGATTGATACAGTCTAAAGGGGGCATTTGTGGAAAAGCAGTTAGACCAAGATTAAGTGGCATGAGGGCGAAGGAAAGACTATTCATTGACACATCAGTGAGTGTATTTGCTGTCGACAGGTTATGGCGCTATAGCGTATAGTGACATAATCGTGAATACATCACGGTAATCTATAAGGATTAAGCATTATTTTGAGTATTTATCCTCGAAAGAGTTTAAAAAAGGCTTGATCTACTGTGTCTGAAAAGGTCTAGGGCATAACGAGATACTTAGAGATGTTGCTATACTGGCTCTCTCGTGAAAGATTTGGTGTAGTGCTCCCATATTTTTTCTATATGTGTGTTCGGTGGTTGCACAATCTGTTTGCTAGTATGAACAAGATTGAGTACACTTAAGGAGATGTATGACTGGGGTCATGCCCACTGTGCGCGAGTGAGAGATGTAATAAAAGGGAGGGCACTCTCAGTGGGCGTTTCTCCCATAGCCTGACAGTAACATCTTGCTTTAAGCTAGGCATTACATGCTGTTTTGCCCAAAAGGCAAAACGACCATAAATGACAATTGAATTTAATCCAGCCATCAATTATGGTTTTGTGGGGCCTATATAAAGCCCCCCTCCCTAGTTGAAAGTGCACGGAAAAATTTCTCTTACATCTTCTTGTGTTTTCTCTTGAATGGGGCATTCAGGCTGTGGAAATAGTGGACGTTGTTCTCGTAATGCATTCCTTCACTAAGCAGAAACTCGGGCGGCTCAAGCTTTGGAGGTTCAAACTTTGGAACACGTGAAGCAACCTCTAAAAAATCAAATTTTTGGAATTGCTAGGTATACAAATTTCCGCTATAATATTTATTTGTATACATAATTTCTAACTGTTACAATCAAACCAAGTTCCATATTCAAAGGAAGTTAAAATTTTAAAAAGAATGCAGGAGTCCTGTACTAGGAGTTGGTGAGTCAGTTACCCAAGTAGAAAAAGCTCCAGCGATAGATAATTTTATTATCAAAGAATGAAGTTAGGATGCATCCATCTCATTTCTCAAAAAAAAAAAATGATGCATATATTTAACTTTTAAAATTTTTAATTGTTGATTATTTTTATCACCATTATTCTGCTCTTGTCGCATCATGCTGCATGGTATGAATTTTTATGTGCGCGCCTTAATTGACAGGTGGTGAAGACTGCAAACAGAACCCTTTTAATATTTGTGTCCAGGACAGAAAAATATTCAACAATTAGTTGAGAAAACTGAAGTTGCTTACGATTGGTACAAACTTCTCCTCCTACTGAATAAGTAAATACTGGCATGGTCCTGGTCAACCAAAAGAAAGGACACATAGTGCAGGCAGACTTGCACAATGTAACTATGAATTAAATTCACATTCCATACAAAGGAAAGTGTAACAGAAGCAAGACGATGCCTATCAAGATGTGGCTAATGTAAGCTTGTTCCTTTTTAAATGCTGAGCTTTACCCGTCAAAATAGTTTCATGTAACACTACATACACTAATATAAAAAAGAGAAGCTTTTGTGAATAAAATTGATAACAATCATGATGAATATTAGAATTTAAGAATTCTAAAATATCGTATTAATTTAATTTGCATCCAGAGGAACCATGGCGATTTCAATTATTTTCTGTTGAAGTATCTTAAAAACTTGCGAGCTTCAAAAAATTCAAGAAACACTACTAATATATTATGCAGGCATATTAGAAGTGATTTGAGTGAGATATTTGTCTGTTTGGCATGCCACTTGTTCAGACTGGGTGCCTCATAACCAATCAATCTATAATATGAGTTCTGTTTCGATCTGTACTAACATGTTCTGTTCTACTATCACATCCAGACCTAAGACCAGCAATGGATATCAAAACAATCGATATATTTTCACAGAATCAATATAAATAAATATGCACAGAATCGATTCACATGAAGCTTATTTGCAATTACATCACTTATCGAACTATCAAATGCAGAAAATAGTTATTTTAGGTGAATCAAGAATCTTCCTCTGATCTAAAGCAAGGAATGTAAACTGTTATGATGGTTTACACTACAAATGCCAAAATTAAATCGTTAAATGATTCATCCTCTTCATCAAAATAAACCTATTCGATCATTATCCAAATGTGCAACGTCCTACAATTGAACATGTTCTTGTTGGTAGTCACGTCAGTGCACTTACTACATGAATCAACAAATTTACTGGAGAGGATCCTGACTCAATCAAATAAACCCGACCCACAACAATGAGTACTTCATGATTACAATATCATAACAATGACCATGACTGTGATAAAGGTCCGAGGAAAGAAATGTCTTCGGCCGGCTACAAACAGACAACAAGAGAGAACACACAAGACTAATATCATAAATCATCTAACGAAAGGCGCATAGATCCAATAGCTGAAAGTATAACTCTCTTCTCTAATCTAATCGCATTTCTACATTTTTTAAACATCACTTTTGAAAAATGAATTTATTCATAACTATCTGGAATATCGGATCTAAAAGCAATACCATTGTAATCTTCCTTCCCGGAAACTACCCAATTTTTCTCGAAAGATACATCGAACGGCTCGTATAACAACTGAAACAAAGATCCATCATTTCTTGTTAAATATAAAAGACCTAAAGCGTAAGAACAACAAACGATTATTCATTTTATCAGCCGTAATTAATATAGAACGAAACAAGAATTACTAGATCCGAGGCGCGAAGCTGGAGAGCGAAGCATTGGATCAGAATGAGCAGCAGCAGTGGTGCAATCCGTCTTCCGTCCATCACAGGTGAAACAGAAACCTACATGGAGGGGAAAAAAAAGTTTGAGAGAAGTTTGGGATCGGAGAGAGGCGATCGAGAACACTAACCCTAGATGAAAGTGCCGGAGGGGCGGATTCGTCGAAAGATGTGAGGAGGAGAGATAGTACAGGAGTAGCTGGCGGCGGCTGAGATGTGGCGACGACGAGCCTGGGGAGCTCTGGACTGTTCTCCCCGCTCTTTCGTTTCCGTCTGCGGACGTGATTATAAGAAGCCTACGCATGAGTTGGTACGCCCGGTTATCTCATTTGACACGTTGCACCACTAATGCGATAATGCCGCATCATCCAAATTTTCTCATCATTGAATGGATTGGATTTGTTTCTGTTGGGGGGAATACGGTTTTTCCCCAGCAATATAGTAACCCCGCCCCTAAGAAGCCGCATAACCGCCGACCTTGGACAACCGAAGTCGGCGTCCGATCTCGGAACGTCCGACCTCAGAACCTCCGATCTGGAGAATTTCCGACACCCGAGGTCTATTCTTGTCGACCACCTACTACGGCCGTACCCCCGAGGTCCGGCCAAGGGCCATATCCTGCCACTGCCCCAGCATTTATTGCGCATGACCTCTACAAACCCCAGTTCACTCAACAATTAATGCGGACCTCCGGCCTACTCAACAATTAATGCACACTTCCGGCTTACTCAACAATTAATGCGCACCTCCGGCTTACTCAACAATTAATGCGCATGGCTCCTATTATCTACGGACCTACAGCTCTCCACGGCAAATCAGCTCAGCAGAGTTTAGTCAACCATGAGAAGTCTCTGATCTCGGCCTTACCTCCGACATCAATGCAATTATTCACCCGATCGCGTGCCAGCTCGGGTCGTACGACGGCCTCATCTCCGACATCAATGCAATGATTCACCCGATCGTGTGCCAGTCCAAGCAACATGCCGAGCCGTACAACGGTCTCGCCCCATCACATCACAGGTAAACTGACCCCCCTTATAAAAGGGAACCCTTGCTCCTCAAAGGGGGGTTGGACACAGAAAACTCAAAAAAATACTGTTCTCCTCTTTCTCCTTCAAACACAGCTTGCCCCCCCTCTGACTTAAGCATCAGAGGGCCGGCGCCGGAAAACCCGGCCACCGGCTTTTCTGTAGGCACCCCGACGGAGGACGCCGCCCGCCGACGGACCGCCGCTCCCCTGTGTCCACCTGCCGCTCCCCCTCCTCGACCGATGACCGCCCCCGGGTCCAATTTCCAGCAACAGTTAGCGCTAGAGGAAGGGCCCGAGTCGCGATCATGAAGTTGAGAAGTAAGGGAGCCTCCAATATCTTCCGGCGTCCCCCACAGAGTCCTGGACACTCCGTCCAGAATTCGCCTACTCTGGCTGACCCGGTTCCCCAGGTCCAGCCGGAGCAATTCAATGCTCTGGTGCAGCAAGTTCAGGCCCTGGCCGCTGCCGTTCAAGGCCTGCGGTGCGAGGAGGCCTTACCAACGCTTCCCCCGCAGGCCCAGGTCTTGCCGGAGTTTCCTCCCAATGGCCCGATTCTCCCAGGCCAGAATCTTCATGGCTCCTCGAGGGCCAACAACGAAGGGCGGGCCTCCCCCCAGAGAGAGCTGCCGGGGGAAGGTCTCAACAGAAGACCCCAACCCTCTGAAGCCGAATCAGCCCCAGACCACCGTGAGCCAGAGCAAACCACGGTGACAATTCCACGGGTTGGGGAGCTCGACAAGAAAGTCGAACACTTGGAGCGCCAGATCGAAGCGCTCCACAGCAAGAAGGCAAGACAAGAGGGGGATTTTGAATTCACCACCAAGTCCCCCTTCTCTCGCCAGATCGAGGATGAGCCGGTCCCCGCGAGGTTTAAGATGCCTCAAGTGGAGCCCTACAGCGGAATCACCGACCCCCTCGACCACTTGGATAGCTACCGAGCTCTCATGGCCCTACAAGGATCCTCGGAGGCCGTACTTTGTAAGGCCTTCCCGGCGACCCTTCGAGGGACAGCTCGGCTTTGGATTTCTGGGCTAAAGCCGAGCACGGTATCTTCCTTCGAGCAACTCGGCAGGCAGTTTGCTACCAATTTTGCTGCCAGCCGATGCCAACGGCGGACGTCGGACTCCCTCCTAGATATCAAGCAGAAGGAGGGGGAATCCCTCAAGGAGTATCTAGACTGTTTTACTGCCGCCACGTGGGAAGTTCGCGAGCTGGACCAGTCAATAGCCATGTCGGCTCTAAAGACTGGGGTTTGCTCTTATCGATTCCTCTTCTCTATCGAGAAGAGCTTCCCGGCCGACTTCACCGAGATGCTGGCCCGAGCTCGGAAGTATGCAAAGGCCGAGGAGGCAATCGCCTCCAGGCGAGGCGCGATTGAGCCCGCCTCAAGGAAGCAGAAGAAACGCCGCGAGGAGCGCGGCCGACAAAGAAGCCGATCCCCCCGTCGAGAGAAGAATCTCCCCCGACTGAGGAGCCCGCCTCGGCAGCGGGGACAACCTCAACGGAGGACCCCACCTCGACCAAGGTCCCCACCACGGCCTCGGACGTACCCAGGGAGGTACGAGAATTACACACCTGTCAATGCTCCCCGGGCCGAGATTTTGATGGAAATCGAAGGTCGGGATTTCTTCCGACCTCCGCCTCCCATGCGGGATACAGGAGTTCCCTGCAATCCCAGGAAGTACTGCCGCTTCCACCGAGACTGCGGGCACGACACGGAGGATTGCTTTCAGCTCCGAGACGAGATAGAGGCGCTTATCCGCCGCGGAGTACTCAATCGGTTCGTAAGGAACCGACGTGAGGAAAGGAGGCCAGCGGAAAACGCCACACCGCCCAAAAATCCGGACGACAACAGGCCTATCGCCGGCACCATCAATGTAATCGGAGGAGCCTCGGTAGGAGGATCAGCCCAAGGAGTCTCCCCGAAGCGCCCGCGTACTGCTGAAGTCATTTCGTTCTCGGACGAGGACTTGGAAGGGGTTGAGACCCCCCACGATGACGCTGTGGTCATCTCCATGATTGTAAATAAGTTTGATGTAAAACGTGTCCTAGTTGACAATGAAAGTTCAGCCAACATTTTGTACTACCATGCCTACCAAAAAATGGGGTTGCTAGAAGGACATCTACGAAAAATTAATACCCCACTAGTCGGGTTCACCGGAGACTCGGTCCCAGTCGAGAGCGAGGTCAGCTTTCTTGTTACGGTCGGCCTCGCTCCCCAGGAAAGCACTGTGAGGATGGACTTTCTTGTGGTCCGTCTATCCTCAGCCTACAACGCCATCCTTGGGCGGCCAGGGCTAAATGCCCTTCGAGCCGTGGTCTCAACTCGCCATTTGTTCATGCGATTCCCCACCGGCCAAGGAGTAGGCGAGGTCCGCGGAGATCAGCTGGTTGCTAAGCAGTGCTACATGGCGGCTCACAGAGTAAAGCAACCAACTGAGGCGCCGACTCAGGCAACGGGCCCCTCGCTACCCATAGAAACCCTGGATGCGAGGGACAACCTCTGGAAGAAGCAAGTAGAGCCCGGTGAGCTTCTTGTTCAAGTTCCTCTACAAGAAAATTTTTTCGAGCTAACTGTGCAGGTCGGCTCCGACCTTGGCGTCCGCGAGAGGGATCACCTCGTCAGCTTCCTGCGGGACAATGCTGATGTCTTCGCCTGGTCGCCCGCGGACGTACCGGAAATTGACCCTGAGGTCATGGTCCATAGACTCTAGGTGAAGCCGACCAGCAGACCTGTAAAGCAAAAAAAAAGGGGCTCCACCCCGGAACGACAACGAGCTGCAGCCGAGGAAATGGATAAACTCCTTGAAGCCGGCTTCATCCGGGAGGTCTCCTACCCAGACTGGCTTGCCAATGTAGTCCTCGTAAAAAAGGCCAACGGGAAATGGCGTATGTGCGTGGACTACACCGACCTGAACAAGGCCTGCCCGAAAGACAGTTTTCCCCTCCCAAGCATCGACCAGCTCGTCGATTCCACCTCAGTACACCAATTGCTGACCTTCATGGACGCCTTCTCAGGATATAATCAAATCCGAATGGCGCCAGAAGACGAGGAGAAGATGGCCTTCATCACCGACAAGGGCACCTATTGCTATAAGGTAATGCCTTTCGGTCTGAAGAATGCTGGAGCCACATATCAGAGGCTGGTCAGCCAAATTTTTGAGGACCAGATCGGCCGAAATATGAAAGTTTATGTGGATGACATGCTGGTGAAGAGCCGAGCGGCGGAGCACCATGTAGCTGACCTCAATGAGACGTTCTCCAAGCTCAGGAGATACCGAATGAAGCTCAACCCGGCAAAGTGCGCGTTCGGGGTTACCTCAGGCAAATTCCTGGGTTTCATAGTGACCCAGCGCAGAATTGAAGCCAACCCTGAGAAAATCCGAGCGCTGCAAGAGATGACGCCTCCGAAAATAGTCAAAGAGGTGCAGCGGCTTACCGGATGGGTTGCCGCCTTGGGGAGATTTGTCTCCCGATCGGCTGAGCGCTGCCTCCCATTCTTCAAGATCCTTAAGCGGCCTAAGGACTTCCTGTGGTCAGAAGAATGCCAGCAGGCCTTTGAAGAGCTCAGGAGCCTTCTGGCCTCCCCTCGCTGCTCACCAAGCCTCAGCGGGACGAAGTTCTTTACTTATACATGGCCGTCTCCCCGGTCGCAGTAAGCTCGATCCTGGTCCGGGAAGAGGACAAGCTCCAAAAGCCGGTCTACTACATCAGCCGGGTCCTCAGGGATGCTGAGACCCGATATTCAAAACTTGAGAAGACAATTTTTGCACTTATCATCTCAGCTCGGAGACTCCGGCCTTATTTTCAAGCTCATACAATAGTCATACTGACCGACCAGCCTATGAAGCAAATACTGCAAAGGTCAGATCATGTGGGGAGGATCGCCAAATGGGCGGTTGAGCTCAGGAAATTTGACCTCGAATATCGGCCCAGGCCGGCTATTAAAGCTCAAATACTCGCCGACTTCCTCGTGGAATGCACCCTGCCAGACGACCCCGAGCTACCGTCTGCATCCATGGGGGGAACCCCGAGGCTACCATGGGTCCTACATTCGGACGGGTCGTCAACTTCGGGGGGTAGCGGAGCCAGACTCATCCTCACCAGCCCGGACGGAGTGGTGGCCGAGCAAGCCTTGCACCTCGAATTCCCGGCCTCAAATAACGAGGCAGAGTATGAGGCTCTCATTGCCGGGCTCAAATTGGCGAAGGAACTGAAAGTGGAAGACCTGAAGGCCTTCAGCGATTCCCAGCTGATAGTGAGCCAGATCCAGGGAGACTTTGAAGCAAAAGAGCCATCAATGCAGAAATATCTCCAAAAAGTGCGGGAACTCACGTCTGCCTTGGGCTCTTTCAGCATCTAGCACATTCCTAGAGCGGAGAATCTCAGGGCAGACCAGTTGTCCAAACTGGCGACCTCCCGCATGAACGAGCTTTCCAAGGGGACAACGCTCGAGCATCTTCAGACACCCAGCACGGAGGAACCCGAACCCACCATGTGCATCGACTTCGAGCCGAGCTAGATCGACGGGTTCGTCCGCTATCTCCAGGACGAAACCCTTCCTCATGATGAGACAGAGGCTCGCCGGATCAAGCGCCAAGCTTTCCGGTATGTCCTATATGAAAACAAGCTCTATCATCGATCATTTACTTCTCCTCTTCTCAAATGTCTCCGCCCCTCTGAGGCGGACTATGCCCTCCGAGAGGTCCATGAAGGAATTTGCGAAAATCACCTGGGAGGTCGGGCGTTAGCCCATAAGATCCTGCGGCAAGGATATTACTGGCCCACGCTCCAGAAGGATGCGACGGACTTCGTTCGGAAGTGTGACCGGTGCCAACAGAACGCTAACATCCAACGTCGACCTTCGGCCCTGCTAACTTCAATCATCGCCCCCTGGCCGTTTGCCCAGTGGGGGATCGACATTCTGGGGCCCTTTCCTCTGGCCACCGGGCAAAGAAAATTTCTGGTCGTCTCCATCGACTACTTCACCAAATGGGTTGAAGCTGAACCTGTAGCCCGGATCACCGAGCAAAAGATGCGGGACTTCATGTGGAAGTCCATAATCTGCAGATTCGGACTCCCCCGAATCCTTATATCTGACAATGGTCGGCAGTTCGACAACGTCCACTTCAGAGAATTTTGCTCCGAGCTCGGCATCGACCACCGCTTCACCTCGGTCGCCCATCCCGGACAAACGGGAAAACTGAGGTAACTAATCATACCATTTTGCAGGGACTCAAGGCCAGGCTTGATCGATCCAAAGGACAGTGGGTCGAGGACTTGTACAACGTCCTCTGGGCATACCGGACCACGTTTCGATTGCCCACAGGAGAGACCCCCTTCAACCTAGCGTATGGCACAGAGGCTGTCATCCCGCTGGAAATCGGCCTCCCTTCTTCAAGGGTGGAACACTACGACCCCGACTCCAACTCTTCCCGACTCAGGAGTAATCTGGATCTCGTTGAAGAGACACGAGAGATCGCCCGGGTCCGTATGGCAAGATACCAACAGAAAACGGCCCAATACTACAACTCCAGAGCCAAGCCCAAGCTCTTCAAAGTAGGGGACCTCGTCCTCAGGAGAGCCGAGGCTTCACAGCCAACTGAGCAGGAAAAGCTCGCCCCAAATTGGGAAGGGCCGTAACAAATCGCCCGAGTACAACGACCCGAAGCATACAAGTTGAAATCCCTCGAAGGGACTCCAATTTTGCGAAGCTGGAACTCCGAGAATCTACGAATGTACTACCAATGAAACCCCTAGGGGTTCAAGACAATCAGGAACATGGACTCAGTCTCCTTTTTACAAATGATTCGTCCATTCCAATAATTATGATTATTTCTTCTAATGTCGGGTCGTTTGTGATCCTCAGATTTCTCGATTAAGATCGGGATGCCTCGAGACTCGACCGTGGAATCCCAAACTCCCTCGACCTCGAAAAGTGTCGCAGGACGATAAAGTATCGACTTGACGCAAGATTTTTCGACAAGGTCGGGATGCCCCGAGGGTCGACCGTAGAGTCCCAAACTCCCTCGACCTCGGAAAGCGTCGCAGGTCGATAGAGCGTTCCCAGACCCATCGACCTGACGTACGATTCCTCGACTAAGGTCGGGATGCCCCGAGGGTCGACCGCAGAGTCCTAAACTCCCTCGACCTCGGAAAGCATCGCAGGTCGATAGAGCGTTCCCAGACACATCGACCTGACGTACGATTCCTCGACCAAGGTCGGGATGCCCCGAGGGTCGACCGTAGAGTCCCAAACTCCCTCGACCTCGGGAAGCGTCGCAGGTCGATAGAGCATTTTCAGACCCATCGACCTGACGTACGATTCCTCGACTAAGGTCGGAATGCCCGGAGGGTCGACCGTAGAGTCCCAAACTCCCTCGACCTCGGAAAGCGTCGCAGGTCGATAGAGCATTCCCAGACCCATCGACCTGACGTACGATTCCTCGACTAAGGTCGGGATGCCCCGAGGGTCGACCGTAGAGTCCCAAACTCCCTCGACCTCGGAAAGCGTCGCAGGTCGATAGAGCATTCCCAGACCCATCGACCTGACGTACGATTCCTCGACTAAGGTCGGGATGCCCCGAGGGTCGACCGTAGAGTCCCAAACTCCCTCGACCTCGGAAAGCGTCGCAGGTCGATAGAGCGTTTCCAGACCCATCGACCTGACGCAAGATTCCTTGACTAAGGTCGGGGCCGACCGTAGAGTCCCAAACTCCCTCGACCTCGAGAAGAGTCGCAGATTAATGGAGCATTCTCAAACCCCCTCAACCTCGGCGGGCGCCATCGGGTCCGTAAGAAGCCCGAGCTCTCCGAAAGTCAAAGAATGACTCCAAAAGTCGGCAAGGAAATAAGGCAACCCACTCCGCTACGTGGAGCACAACTTTAGAAATGCAAGAGGTACATCCCACTCGATGCTCGCCTTGTCATATTTATCTACGCGTTGCTAGCAAAATCTCGATTAAAGTCGAGACCTTATTTTGGCCAAAGTCGGATTGCTCCTACAAGTCGGTTTAAGACTAATCTCCCACTGACCTTATGCATACTCCGTCTATTGAACCTCCACGACAACTTATGTAAGTCTTCGTAAACTAGGGCCCAACTCGGCCCCCATACACAGACTCCAATGTCGACCTATGAAGATAACCTCGACCGCGGGCGTACTGATTGAGTTCAAAAAGGCCGAGGTATTCTCTAAAGATTCCGACCCCGCTTACCGAAACCTCGGCAAGGTCCGAGGACGATAATTGTGAAAACCCTGGCGACGATTTGATTGTTAGCTCATGCTCCCCTTTGGGGGACAGCACCAACCTTTTTTATGGTCCTACGGTCCGAAAGCCGAGCTCGAAAGCCCGGCTAGACCCCCAGATAGCGGCCTATGCAAGTCTAGCACGGCCCCGCTTGGAGGTCTAAGGCCCGAGCTCGGTGCCTCAAAAACCTAAAAGCCAAACATGGCGACCTCTGCGATCTTCAAGTCCGAGCTATAGGACTTGAAAGATTTCCTAAGAACTTAAGCTCGGAGCTCCCTCTGGTTAGTATGATCAGAACTTGGGAAAGCGAAAATATAGCCAAAAAAGAAACACGCCTCTATTAAACAGCTCGAAAGCTAAGATACAAAGTTGAAAGCCGGTAAAACGATAAGTTAAAATCCCGGCCTCGTTTACAACAAAGGAAGACAAAGAAAGATAAACACGAAGTGACAAAAGGAATTCTTCATTAATGAAATGCCAAAAGGCTAAGTACAGAATTGGAGGTCGACCATTCAAAAGTTTGAAGGTCGACCTTGATTACAATGGAAAGAAGAAATGAATCTAAATCCTAAGGGGCGGCAGTTGCGTCAGCGTCACCCTCGGGGTCATCTATGGTGATGACTGGAGGGTCTTCAGCGGGCACGGGTTCGGGGTCTGCGGCGGGAGCCTCGGCGGGTGCCTCGGGAACGCCCTCCAACTCGGCCACCACCGTCGCAGGCTCGGCTGCGCCCCAACTCATCCGACTCCGCCTCGGATGCCAGGACGGCGGGAACGTCGTCCGAATCGGAGCTGTAACCCAGCCTCATCCTCGGACGAATTGTTGAAAGATCGAACTGGGGGCAGATCCGAGCCATCTGCTTTCGGAAGTTGTCGAAGCCCCGGAGGAACCCGTCGACGGTTTCCTCCTCTAACATGTTGCGAAACTCCTCCGATTCTTTGAAAGAGTCTACGGCATGTTCGGCCCGCTCGAGTGCCCTCCTCTCCCGAGTCTCTAGTTGCTCGATCTTGAGGCGCAGGACCCCGCCCTCGTACCTGAGGCCTGCGACCTCAGACTGGACCTCCCCTAGGCACGCCTCCGAGGCACGCAAGGCCGACTTCGCCAAGGAGTGGGCAGCCCTCTCTTTCTCAAGCACCTCGACCATTGCTAGGCGCCCGGCCTTAGTGGCCTCCCTCCGTGCCTCGGCCTCGGCCAGCGTCGCCTCCAACTCGGCAATCTTCTTCTTAGCCAGCTTCAATTGCCGGCTGACTTGCCGAGTCTCTTCTTGACACCCTTGGGCGATGAATACCAGGGTGTCGACTTCGTGGATATGCTGCAAGGAAAAAAGGGTAAAGTGATTACGAGTTGAAAAACATAACATATTCGCCAGTAGTCTAAGGAAAATTGGGAAAATAGCTTATCCGAACGGTATTGCGGTAAGTACCGTCGACAACCTCTTCCAGCGGCAAGTTTCGGAACTCGGCCCGGTCTGCTGGAAGCATCGCACGCCGAATACGGCGCGTGCGACATCGGCATCGTGGATGGTCGATCTCCCCTCGAGGAGTGGGGATCCTGGCTCGGCCGACTCCTCCCTAGAAACCCTTGAAGAGCTCGGTTCGTCCGAGCTAGGGATTTCGGGGCCGCTGACTTCGGGGCCTCTGGTCGGCTCAGGCCCGGGCGCCGTAAGCGGATTACGGTCGGCCCCTCCCGCTGGGCGACGGGGGCGGGACAAGGAGGGGCCGCTGGGCCCGCGTCACCGGCGGCCCGTGTCCGCCCCTGATCAATTATGGAGGCCCCCGCCTCCGGGCCTCCCGTCCCGGCCGATGTGGAAGCACCGGTCGACCTCGACTTCTTCCGAGGTTGGGGAATAGCCCCCCCGGCCTCGGCCTCCCGCCTCTTCAATCGAGAGAAGAGGACGTGTTGCTGGTCGGCATGTGAGGGATGTCTGAAACCAAAAATTTTCTCAAGTGTCAGACCAATGTTAGTGAGAAGAGAAAACAGATAAAAACAAAGCGATGCGGACTACTCTTACCCTCGGGGCGCGCCGAACTCAAGCCCACGCTCGCCAAGGCGTCCTTCCGTAGGAGCTCGGTTAGGTTGAATCCCTTTTCGAGGGCCCGTAGGGAGTCCAAGACCCTCAGCTCCCTCCCCGAGGCTCGGAGAGCCTATTGAGAGCCTTCAACCGAGGGTGCCCCCACCTCGGGTTGAACCCCCACGGCACCTCGGACCCAAGAAAGAAAAATTTCCCCTTCCACTCATGAATAGAGGAAGGGGCGCCCTGAAAGAGTGACATACCGCCCCGAAAGGCGAAGTATAGCCACCCCGCATCCGCCGAGTTTTTCTTTAATAAAAAACACCGATGGAAACACTCACCGAGGTCGGGATCCCGTGCGCAAGACACAAGGACAAGAACCCGATTATGGTCCTCCACGAGTTCGGAGCAAGCTGTGCTGGGACGAGTTGATACTCTACCAGCAAATTGTTCACGAACTCGTGAACAGGAAACCGCAGGCCGGCCCAGAGCGTCTCGCGGTGGATCGCGATCCGACCTGGGGGCGGCCGCGTCGCCCTATCCTCCGGTCCCGCAGTTTCGAGACGAAACCCGGGCTGGAAGAAGAACCGGGAGCGGATTAACTCCAACTCCTCCCCCGACAAACTCGACCCTACTTCCTCTGGACCGAGACCATTTTACAGAGAAATGAAATAAACTAAAGATAAAGGAAGTAAGGAGGAGGAGGAAGAGGAACCCTAGCTAACACAGGGTGGAAACCTACGGGAAAGTCGCCGGAAATCGCTCCGGGCACCGTCGGCAAGGTTTGGTCGAAAGGTGGAGCGAAGGAGGAAACGGCAAAAATGAAAGGCAACCAAATAGAACTCTTAGGACAGATTTGTGGGGTTTATATAGACCCCCCTGACGGCCCAGATCGGCGGGTTCGGTTCCCACCCCCCGTCTGGATTGCGCCACGTGTCGGCCTCGGAAGCCGACAGCCACCGCATTCACTCCGGATCAATAAGTCGGGTACAAAATCGAAGCGCCGTCCCATCGGATCTCACGGCCTCATCATGGGTCCGCAAAAACCGGACCACCTCGAAAGACGAGCGGACGTCACCCCCGCTCCCTTCATTTAATAAGCCTCAGGGATACGTGGAGCGCCGATGTAACCTCAGCCTCCCTAGATCAGTATTTTGCCCAATACGAGATCAGAAACATCCGACCTCGAATCATGCTGCGTGTTCATTTTTGAAGCGCGAAATGGCATACCTACATATGAGGGGGGCCTCGACCACGAGATTGAGGCGCCGCCCCATCGGGCCCAGGGACCCTCATCATGAGTACGCCGTACGAAGCGATCTCGGAGATCCAAAGGGCGCCATCCCCGTTGTAGCTGCTTCGGAAGGCGTAAGGATGCAGACCCCGTTGTAAGTTCGCCGTCTAAAGCGACCTCGTAGCGCTAAAGGGCGCAGACTCCGTTATAAAAGCTCCAAGACGCGTAAGGGTGCGGACGTGATTCTCTTCGACCTCAATAACCACAATGACAATTTCTACTTCCCGCATCCGAGCTTGCAAGCTGCTCGAACTCGGAAGTCGGGGGGTAGTGTTGGGGGGAATACGGTTTTTCCCCAGCAATATAGTAACCCCGCCCCTAAGAAGCCGCATAACCGCCGACCTTAGACAACCGAAGTCGGCATCTGACCTCGGAACGTCCGACCTCAGAACCTCCGACCTGGAGAATTTTCGACACCCGAGGTCTATTCTTATCGACCACCTACTACGGCCGTACCCTCCGAGGTCCGGCCAAGGGCCATATCCTGCCACTGCCCCAGCATTTATTGCGCATGACCTCTGCAAACCTCCGGTTCACTCAACAATTAATGCGGACCTCCGGCCTACTCAACAATTAATGCGCACCTCTGGCTTACTCAACAATTAATGTGCACCTCCGGCTTACTCAACAATTAATGCGCATGGCTCCTATTATCTACGGACCTACAGCTCTCCACGGCAAATCAGCTCAGCAGAGTCCAGTCAACCATGAGAAGTCTCTGATCTTGGCCTTACCTCCGACATCAATGCAATGATTCACCCGATCGCGTGCCAGCTCGGGTCGTACGACGGCCTCATCTCCGACATCAATGCAATGATTCACCCGATCGTGTGCCAGTCCAAGCAACATGCCGAGCCGTACAACGGTCTCGCCCCATCACATCACAGGTAAACCGACCCCCCTTATAAAAGGGAACCCTTGCTCCTCAAAGGGGGGTTGGACACAGAAAACTCAAAAAAAATATTGTTCTCCTCTTTCTCCTTCAAACACAGCTTGCCCCCCCTCTGACTTAAACATCGGAGGGCCGGCGCCTGAAAATCCGGCCACCGGCTTTTCTGCAGGCACCCCGACGGAGGACGCCGCCCGCCGACGGACCGCCGCTCCCCTGTGTCCACCTGCCGCTCCCCCTCCTCGACCGATGACCGCCCCCGGGTCCAATTTCCAGCAACAGTTTCCATATTTTTCGGTGAATAGAAATATAGGTATGGATAATCACTCTCAATATATATATATACCTCAATCTTGATATATATACCTATTAAAATAGAAATGAGAGAGAAATTTAGACTCCTCACCAAAATTCATGAAAATTAGAAAGAATTCCTAGAAATATTGGGACATTTTTGGAAGTTCCATGAGAAAAAAGAATTTTACACAAGAAATTGAGATATTTTTGGAACCCATGCCAGAAAAAAAAATTTGCACAAAAAATCTCACGCTTGCAAAAAAAAAAGAAGAAAAAAAACACACACACAGACACACACACACAAAATTATTAAATTATACAAAAATTAGGTTTCTAGATTTTTACACAATTTAAATTTGTGCCGACAATATTCAAATTTTTATGTAAGAAAATTGCAAAAATATGCATGCAAGAAAACTTAATCATACTAAAATTAGATTTTTAGTAGTAGAATAAATAAACTTAACTAAATTAAATTCAAATAAAAGAAATCTAAACATACAAAAGAAAGAAAATTGGGTGTTGAGTAATTTGTATGCACAAAATAGTTTCCACTAAAAAAAAATCATGCTCATATGCAAAAATAGAAAGGAATTTTACACATGTTTACATACAAAAAAATTCCAAACATTCACAAAAAAAAGCATGCAGGAAAATTCAATTGTACTAACATTGGGCATTTAGTGGTAGAAAAAAGAAATTTAATTGAATTGTATTCTATTGACACAAAGGAATTGATTCTGATGATAACAAAAATATTTGAGAAGTTACTCATTAGTTTAAATTGCCTTAGTGTTCAAAAAGTAAGAATGATACAGGAAGCTCTATGAGGAGTTGTCTTACTTTATAGGAGTCAACCTCTCATGGATCTATTGGAAGCTGAGCAGGTGAGAAGCTGTCTCCAATTTGTTTGGCATTGTTTCCCTAGTCAGATGCAAAATTGTGTAGGGAAGGAGTGGATTACTCATACTTTGCTTCACTCCAGATGATTTTTAGTTTGTTTGCAATCTCTATGCATTTTTCTAATTATTTAAAAGCAAATTTAATTGTAAAAGAAACCCAATTCAATCCCCTCCTCTTGCGGTGCTATTAGGTGACAATTGGTATTAGAGCTCGGTGCTCTATTGTCCTCTCTCATTGACTTAACTATCAAGAGTTAAAAATCAGAATAGCAATCCCGGTTGGGTCCATCTCTAGCTTATTGGGCAGTCCACCAACAAACCTCTTTTTATTTAGCGGGTCTAAACCATACATACTACAAGGCCAGGATGAGAATTTTTATTCAAAGACCTAGACCATGATATATGAAATGTCATAGTTAATGACCCTTACACACCGTAGAAGTTTGTTGATGGCAATGTAGTAACCAAACTCATGAGAGCACAAAGTGTGATCTACACATCACTTAAATTAGTATTATTACTAACAAATAATGATAGAAGTGCTGTATTAATATTATATTTTTGTGGGGGTGCAGGTGATCGGAAATCAAAGTTAAAATGCACATTGGGTTCAAAAAGATGCATCATAGTAGGTGACTAGTCAAGCCACATGAGGTCAGTCCCAGTTGCCACACTAGAAGGAGCATTAGCCGGCTAGGCGCAGCCACATCCAGCAGCAGCATGTCCTCCCATTTCGACTAAGACCATTTGAAGGAATCCTGCACACATCCGTGCTTCAGCCGAGCCCATATCACAACGTCCACGAGCCTTCCTTGTTTCCATCCAAGTTCATCCATCCACGCGTGCACCCTCCCAGCAAATTCCAGCCATCCAGGTTCATCACCCACGCATCCAAGCAGCCGAGTCCCAGCATGGTTCAGCTTCTTCCACGAGTCCCAGATCCCAGACATTCCGCGTCCGCGTGCAAATTCCCCGCGTCCGTGATCTCAGATCTTCGTCCGCGCTTCCCAGCATGCCACGTCCATGAACCAGCTCCCCCGAGTTCCAGCAACCGTGATCCCAGCTCCAAACCTCCTTCCGATCCCGAGCATCTCCATTCCAGCGTCACAGCAAGATCACACGCTCTCGGATCTTTCTCCCCACCAGCGCATCATCCGAGTCTATATTCCAGGCGGGGAAAGAGATCGCGATCCATCCACGATCGGATCCTCCAGGCCACTGCAGCCTCCCGGATTCCGCAATCATCCGAGTTCCAGCCACATCAGCTCCCAGCGTCCGCGTGTGATCCATCCTCTCCCAGTCATTCCGTGTCCGGGATCTTGCGGCTGGCTAAGGATGCTCTTCCGTTCGTTTCCGCATCCGATTCTCCCGCATCCACAGCCTCATCCAGCCGACGTATCTCCACCGCGTGCGAATCTCTCGCGTCCCCTTCCAAATCCCAGCCGTCCGCGCCTATTCCCGTGCAAGCTGGAGGGTTCTCACGGGACATATGAGTCTCTCTCAGTGGGGGAAGAAGGAAGCTCTCTCGGGTTCAAAGAAAAAAATAGAGGAGAGTCCTGTTATTCAAAGAAAAAAAAGAACAAAGGGAAACAGAGCATGCTCTGTTTCCAAAAAGAATAGAAAAAAGAAAAGAAAAAAAAGGGAGTTTTCTTTTATGATTATTGGAGGGCTATTTCTTAGGAGGGAGATGGAGGAACCCTTTGATGTATTGCTCTTTGAAGTAAACTCTAAACTTTTGCCTTGCAATGAATTATATTTACTGATATGTTTTTGATCCATGCATAGTTATTCTCGTAGATAGCTCTTCAATGGATTATGATTATTGATATATGGATTGCTTTAGTATTTGATTCATCGTAGACGTAGAAAAGCACGACGAATGCTTAGAAAATTGAGTTCATATGTTCATGAAACATATACCATGATTAGATCTATCCTACCATTTCATTTTTAATCAAGAACTATAGAGTTTATTTCTTGGATGCAATATCATCAAGGGGGATTCCAGATCCCTACCATCTTTATTTCATCGAACTTTGTTTATTGATATATTGTTCTCTGCTTTTAATTTCTGAAAATTCAAACATCATCTTAATCCCACAAATTTATTAAATTAATTAATCTAACAATTATACTAAATAATCTTATAAATATTTCGTTTCCTGAGGATTCGACCTCGTACTCCCGAGATTTTTACTACTTGTACGATTCTCCTGCACTTGGGAGAACAATTTATTTTTGCATCACAAACACAAAAGTGAATGGAATAAAAATGATAAGAGAATGGCTCAACTCAATGTTAAAGCTACGAACACTCTTGTACCGTGCTCTGATGCATCCGATTTCAATAGAATTATCAATATCCATCTCTGCAAAAGAAATCTAAGGTAGGCTAGAAGTAACCTCCATGAAGGTAGTAATTAGGTTAAGGAATCTAAAATAAGCATGTTAGTATATGGAACTATTTAAGATGAAACCTGAAAAAACCATCGTAAAATTGTTTACTAGGTTCATTTTATGTTAGCGTATTGAAAGAATTAGGTAAAACATGTACTAATAGTGAACTGGTAAGAAAAATTCTTAGATCTTTATGGAAGATGTGGGAAGCCAAGGTAATTGCCATCAAGAAGCAAAGGATCTGAATGTGCTACCTCTAGAGGAGCTCTTAGTTCTTCAATAGTCGCATGAGCTAATAAGCAAAAGCATAAGAATTGAATGCACCAAGACGAAATTGTTAAATATGTTGGGTAACTAAGGAAGGGGGCCTTGAAGAGTTCAAGGGGCACAGTCTCTGCTATCGAGTTGACTTCTACTTTCAAGAGAAAGTCTACCTAGAAGAAGAAAGAAATCTGCGAAGAAGCAGAAGACCGAGAAGAAGCCAAGAAAGGATGCTCCAAAGAAAAAGGCCGATGATAAGGGAAAGTGTTTCTATTGCAACGAGGACGGCCATTGGAAGAGGAACTGTCCTATTTATATGGGGAGTATAAAGAGTAAGAAGGGTGACACGTCTTCTGACAGTATGTCAATATAGCTCATTATTGAAACTAATCTTACAGATTCCTTCTACTTCCAGTTGGGTTATAGATTCTGGTTCTAGTGGCTCATTTGTGCACTACCATACAGGGTCTAAAGGAAAGTAGAAGGCTCACGGAAGGTGCGATAACCCTTTGGGTTGCAATGGAGCAATAGTTGTTGCCTATTGCTGTGGGCACCTATCTTCTGCGATTACCATCTGGATTTAGTTGACACTTAGGGACTGTTATTTTGTACCTGCTGCTAGCAAAAATTTGATTTCTGTATCTTGTTTAGTACAGAAAATTTTGAATTCAATTTGCAATAAAGACAAACTATTCCATTTATTTGAAAAATAAAATAGTTGCACGTAGTTTTATGATTGACGGTCTCTATCACTTATATTTGGATGTATCTGTGAATGTATCTGAGCAAACAGTGAGTATCATAGGAATTCAAAAGATCTAGAGATGAGATAAATCAAAAGTTATTTGTAAGCAGCCTTCAGGCTTGATCATATAGGAAAAAGACAGAATAAACAAATTGGAGAAACATGGGCTTCTAGGCTCATTGACTTTCGAGTCATATCCAATTTGTGAATCATGTCTTCAAAGAAAGATGGCCAAATTATCCTCTTGTAGGATACGGAGAGAGGTTCACTGAAATACTTATCCTAGCTGCAGCAACTGATGTGTGTGGCCTATTCGAATATACAGGCTAGAGGTAGCTATTCTTACTTCATAACAATTTACCCGATGATTGCTCTTGGTACGGGTATGTATATCTTATGAGACACAAATTTGAAGCTTTTGGAAAAGTTCAAAGAGTTCAGATATGAAGTAGAAACCAACAAATAGAAAAATTTATTAAGATTTCTTCGATCAGATCGAGGAGGAGGAATACCTTAGTGGAGAGTTCCGTGATTATCTCAAAGAAAACTGGTATAGTTTCACAATAGACCCCTCCTGGTACACCTCAGCTCAATGGGGTGTTAGAGAGAAGGAATCCGAACCCTATTGGATAATGGTCAGGTTCGTAATGAGCTTCACTGATTTATCCTTATTTCTTTGGAAAGATGCCCTACTTTCAGCAATTTATATATTGAATAATTTCTCTAAGTTTGTTCCTACCACACCGTATGAAATATGATATGGTAAGAAACCGAGTTTTGGGTCATCTCACGATTTTGGGGATGTCCAGCCTACATCAAGCGATAACAAGCGGACAAGGTTAGAGGCTAAAATAATCAAGTGCTCGTTTTATTGGATATCTAAAAGAGTCATTAGGATACAATTTTTATGTCCTACGAGGACCACAAAGTATTTGTGAGCCGACATGCCTATCTTCCTGAAAAAAACAGTTTTATTCCTTATAAAGGCAGTGGGCAGAAAAATTGAACCGGAAAAGAAAGTTCTGAAGAGCAACGAGCCCACTATGCCCTATAGAAACCTATTCATATTGAGGCCAGTACATGTAGAACCTCTACCCTCGTAGATCTAGCAGGATCTTCCCATCCTCCTGAAAGGAACTTAGATATGCTGATAGAGGAAGTAGAGGAAGTGTTCCTTATGGAAAATAGAGATCATTGTAAGGATCCCAATTTCCTACAACGAGGCGATGTTAGACATCGATTTCGAGAATTGCTGAAGCGATGAGTCAAAGATGGACTCCATGCAATTCCAACCAATTCTGGACCTTGGTAGATCCACCAGAAGGTATAGTACCTATTAGGTGTAAAATGGATTTACAAGAGAAAATTAAGTTCGGATTGTTGGGAAATTGTATCCTAAATGTCAATCGTCAGCATATTGATGATTGAATTTTGTAAATAAATTGATAAATTAATAAAGTATTATTTGGCATTATTCATCATTTCATCTTCAAATGAACTCTTATATGATGAAGTCCTTAGGACTTATGTTATGATAAAGGAGGATTTATCTTTGAGTCCTTAAACTTGTTCGCGACCAAATAATATGTTGTTACTAGGACGACAACATTATCGAGATTAGGTCATTGTGTGACATATACGTTGGTTGTCCTCTTAACCAAGGAGTGTGGAGACACTGGTATGCCATACAGGTGAAGTGTAGGAGTACATTTCACTGAACGTGACCAATTCCGGAACGCTCTACTGTCGAGAGATGTTCCGAGTGGATATGGGTATAAGTTTGGCCCTCTGACCTGAGACCGCAACCTGTGACTAGCAAGCAACTCACTGTACTTTGGTACCAGACTATCTGAATTTCTAATTCAGTGACGGAAGGTCACTGGGTGCAGTCAAGTACTTGCGTAGTCAGTTGTGAGTCAAGATGGAATTGACCCTCCTGGAAACAGGAATAATGTCTTGTGATTAATTTAGCAAAACCTTGGCCAGGATAATCCCAGTGAGGAGTCACGGAATATCTAAAGTTAATCACATAATGGATGTACTAATTATAGGGTTGACAGTGAGCTCTAAGTCATCCTGCATTAAGAGTCAAAGGATTGAATTATACAGTAACCATAGTTCAGGTTTCAGAATATTTGCTTCACATATATTCGGCCTATTAGAACGTCGGGTACCATTGTTAGATGGTCACATCGATTAGTGTAGGAAGTCGTTCCTATACTACAGGCTTAGTTCGAACCTATGAGGTCACACGCATAGAAGATTCCTGATTGATCAAGAAGGCTGATGAATGATTAAGATCATTCAGGGATAATTTGGTCAATTCGATTGGCAAATTATCTTATAAAATAATTAAAGTAATTATCGAAGATTAATTAGTAATTAGATTGCTAATGAACTCAATTGGATTGAGTAATTAGACTAAGGATGAGCCAAATTGAATTAGATTCAATTCTGGGCTCAATCAGGGTTTTTGACCTGATTGGATTAGGTCTGATCAAAGAGGACTTAGGTTGACCAAAATTAAATTAGATTAAATTTGGTGGCTTAATTAGTGGATTGACCTAATTGGATTAGGTTCAACTCATGTAATTGGATCATTCTAAATTGTTAGGATTTACTTAAATTAGAATGGGTTTGATCTGAAACTGTTCGGATCTTGAAATCCACTTGTCAATATCCATGCATGGCGCCATAAAATTGATTTTTAATATGATTTAAAAATTAATTTAATTTATTTAATGGTGCCATGGGATACTTGGCAACATCAGGGACCGTCTTTCATCATTAGATGGATCGAAATGGAGAGATAAATTCATGAAAAGAATTGGATAAGAATCAAATTCTCTCTGCTTCATGACATATGTCATCCCTTATCTTTATCTCACTTCTAATTACGATTGAATTTTCGAATTTAATCATCACAAAATCACCACGTGACCCTCTAATCTATTTGGGGGCATGGGAATTTCGAAATTGAAAGAGGAAAGTGGCAACAATGAATGAATGGTTTAGATTAGATCAAGCTTCATCATGTAATGGCACATGAACTTGAATTTTGAAATTCAAAATTCAAAACCCCACAAAATCCTCCACAAATTGGGATGGTTGGCATGAAAGTTAGGTAGGAGAGCAAACATTAAAAGGACCTCCATCATCTGGTGGTCGAATTTCAAGGAAAAAAGAGAGAAAAAGAAGAAGAAAAAGGGAAAAGAAAAGAGAGGAACCCTAGTTCATGCATGGAAAAATTCTGCATTCAATCTAGCTGACTTCTTCCTCCTCTAAGTCCATCGCGCCATTAGTGTTAGGGGTCCCTGATAAGAGGTCTTTAGATCAGATCTAAGTCGCTCTTCAATCCCCTGTAAACCTTTCCTCCAAGTTCTTCCAAGAAGGTGGATCAAAAGTTGATAGCGTTTTGGAAGATCAAATTTCAGTCTCAGAAATTCTGCGCAAGCTAGCACTTCCCGCAGGATTGGATCTCTTCAGGAACTTCGCGTGGACTTCTGGTAGAGGCCATTCGTGTGCGTGGCTGCGAAGTCGAGGATCAGATCCACAAGTTTCATCCATCATAAAAGGTATTAATCCTACATTAATCTTTTATTATGGTGTCAAGATCTAGGTCTGATTCTCCGAGGTTTTAACCCTCTTTTGGAGCTCCTCACGGAGATATCTCCAGAATCCATTCAATGGATACTTCGGAGATTAAATCGGAATAGAGTTCTTAAGTTTCAGATCTGATAGTTAATCATGCATGAAAAGTTTTTAGCATAATTGTTTAAACGATTCCGGCATAATCCTATGTGTTCTTAAAGGTGCTGATTTCTAGATTTGATCTTGTAAGCAATGCATGAATTAATTGTTTGATTCGATTTTTCGCTTGCGTTTTAAAACTTAAAAAGGAACTAGTATGGCTTGATCCCCGCTTATGAAGGGGTACGTAGGCAACCCCGATCAGGTTCAGCCATAGTTTTTTTTTAAAAAAAACAGCTGCTTAACACCGAAGAACCTAGGATTCACTTTCACGGATGGCAAGGTAGAGACCTATAAGGCAAGGCTAGTGGGCGAAAGGTTATAGCCAGCGTGAAGGTATTGACTATCAGAAAATTTTTTTCACCTGTAGCCATGCTGAAGTTTATTCGAACTAGCTTACAACTGCAGCACATCATAATTATGAGATATGGCAGATGGATATAAAAATTCGTAATTCCCTAAATAGATTATCTTGATGAAGATATCTATATGGAGCAGCCTTTGGGTTTTACTTTCAGTGATGGTGGTCATAAGGTCTGCAAACTGGCAAAGGGTCCCATCTATAGACTAAACAAGCGTCTCGGAGTTGGAACAACTCATTTCAACGATGTAATCAAATCGTTTAATTTCATCAAGAATGAAGATGACTCTATTGGTGACAATTATTTAGAAAAGAAGATGTTGAGAGGAACACTTTGTTGCCAAAGTTCATAGATTGAGGAATAGATTGGTGTTCACTGTACTGGAGTCTGAGATCGGTAGAGATAAGAATTTCCAATCATTAAATTGCCTATATATATATATATATAAACTATTTTGTGCATCAATGATTTTTCTTTGTATAGTATATATGGTTGCTTATTACATACATATTTGTTAAATATATATTGATCCTTATTAAAGAATGTATCATGTATTATTGTTTTTCATTTGTGTGGACTTTGATACTTGCTTGTTTCAAATTTTGTAAAAGGGTATGATATTGAGTTATATTCACGTGACAAGCATGCAATTTAATTGTGGGTTGTGATACATAATATGTGGACTTTGATACTTGCATGCATCGAATTTTGTACAGGAGTATAATGTTGAGTTATATTCATACGACAAGCATGTAATTGAATTGTGAGTTGTGGTACTCTAGACTAGCCATATTGTTGATGCCCCATCATAGGCCAGAAATGTGGTACTTGTTGACGGCCCGCCATAGGCCAGAAACGTGGTATTTATTAATGTCCCACCATAGGCCAGTAATGTGGTACTATTGATGCCAAATGAACAATCGAATATCTTATAATTGAACTAGTTTGATTATTTGAATATTGTGGATTTATTTAGTTGGATTATTTGGCTACTAATTATTGAGTTATTGGAATTTGTTCATCTTAAGCCTTGCTTGATCTCTAAGGAATTGCTCTAGAATTCATGTGGTCGTATCATGTGGTCAACCTAGATGGCGAGCTGGAGGGTTCGGGGCATGACAATACATCCTACAAAGCTCATTATTAGGCATGTCCCAAAAGATACAACCCATGCCCTTACTATTCCTTAATTTCTTCTTAAGCAAAGCATGTAGCATCTTAGATTGCAAAGTATAGCAAATCTAGGGAATTCATTCCTTGCCTGCTTGTGAAGCAATGAAGTTATAATCCCTTTATCTTTCTCTATGTAGGGTTATATATACACAAAGGAGGTGGAAGGAGGTCTCTAATACTATAGTGCTTGCTTGTTATATGAGAATTAGGACTATAAGTGACATGGGGTAAGGTTCAAGTTCCTATTACAGGCATTAGGTGGTTGACATTGAAACTAATGTCAACTACTATGAGGGCGAGGGTCCTGCTATGGCGCTTCGAGTTAAACGACTGGAGGGGTCCTAGACCAGCATTGTACGACTAGAGACTTTGATCTGGTAATTAGTCCTAGGCCAGTGTTGTACACCAAGGGTTCCAAGTCGATATAATGTAACTAGAGATCCTGGGTCACTGTTATGCTATTGTGGGAGGGGTCCTGAATTAGCGTTATGTGACCATAGAAGGGTCCCTTGTTTTGCAACTGACCTTGTTATAACCATCTGCCATAAATCTATGGATGGTTAAAATTATTTTGATGATGAGAAACTGACTCTAGATGACCAATTGTTTGGAAAAGAAGGTGTTGAGCAAAACACTTTGCCTTCAATTTCATAGATTGAGGAATGGGTCGGTGATCGCTGTACTTGAGTTAGAAGCCGATAGAGAAAAAAATTTCTAGACATTAATCGCATATATATATATATATAAGCTATATTGTGCATCAGTAATTTTGCTTTGTATAGTATATGATGGCTTCTTATTATATGCATTTTTATTAAATATAAATGAATCTTTATTAAAGAATGTATCATGTATTATTGTTTCTAATTTGTATGGACTTTGACACTTGCGTGGTTCGAATTTTGTAAAAGAGTATGACATTGAGTTATATTCACCAGATAAGCACACTACAACAAATATGAGTTTTGCCGACTCTTTTTTTTCCGACGCTAGGGGAAAGCGTCGGGAAAGTTTGGCTCAGCTCCAGCCTTTGCCGACGCTTTTTCCTAGCGTCGGTAAAGGTTTACATACAACGACGCTTAAAAGCGTCGGTAAAAGATTAAGAGACGACGACGCATAGAAGCGTCGTTAGAAAACATCAACCCTCCAACCGTTCGCCCAACCCCCTCTCCTCCATCGAGAGCCGACTTCCCACCTCCATCGAGAGCCGGTGCTTCCCCGCTGCCGTCTTCCTCCTTCCGTTCGCCCAGCCCCCTCTCCTCCATTTTCTATCGGTCGATGCCCTACTTGTGCGCGCGCCGACTTCCCACCTCCATCGCGAGCCGGTGCTTCCCCGCTGCCGTCTTCCTCCTTCTCCTCTGAGGTAAGCCTCCTCCTCCTCCTCCTGCTGCTGCTGCTCGTCCTCCTCCTCCTCCTCCTCCTGCTGCCCATCCTCTCTCGGTCGATGCCCTAGCTGCGCGCCGACATCAATCCTCCATCCCGAGCCCTAGCTACTCGGCCACCGTCGACCTCGCCGTCGTCTGAGGTAAGTGATCCTAGTATCCTCAACCATGTATTTATTTTAAGCCTTGCGATTTTCCTCTCTGGTATGTAATATATTAAAGTCTGAGGATTTGAAGCATGGGTTTAAAACTGTGGTCACGTTCATTTAGTCTTCTTCCTATTGTTTAGGATCAGATCTTTATTCGCCATGGGCATAAACTGCGGGACAATTTACAAAATATGATTAGGTCTTCCTTCCGTGCTCTCTCTGTCAATTTAGGTTTTGTGGTAGATAGTTTCAGCCAAGAGCTACCTACCTTAGAAATTTGTTATGAATTAAAGGTTCAGCGGCAAGCCAGTAGCTAGGCTAAGTAAATTGTTTGAAGCTTGTATAGAATTTCAAGATTTTTCTAGCAGTGTACCATTTGAACTTGTTGTAACGAGGGAAAAGCTTCATTAGGCTTTTCTATTCATGAAACTCCCTTCCAAGAGACACAACGAGGAGGTAGAAATGGTTCTAGAGGAAATATATGGCGATGAGGCTGGGCTGGGCTTGGAGCATGGCTTTTTTTTACCCCTGGTTACCTAATTAGCCAAAAGTTGCTTCCTTAGTTACCAAGACAAATGAGATGACTTGGTTGGGGTCCCCAAGCCCCAAGGAGACGATGAACCAAAGCTGACGAGAGGGATCCCTTCAAATTGTGGGAACTGTAGTTGTCTCTGCCAGTTGGATCACTAGTCCGGCAACAACTGTGCATTTCAAAGCTTCAACTGCAAATGAAAAGGTTTGCTTCGGAAATTACAAAAAAAACCCAGAGAGAGAGAGAGAGAGAGGCTTTTGTGGGGTGGGGGGTACCTGCAGTCTGAGCTTATTCGCATGGAAGATTTTAAGATACAGATGCAATGCTTGATGAATCAGAAGTCATGGGAACAAGGAATTAAATTAACATCGACGGACATGCATCGCACGTTCTATACACCACAAGAATAAGTACTTCATATTTATTCATGTCGTAGCATGATTTTGCTAAGCCAGCAAGCTACAATTTGTACTTATTTTCTAATCTATCTCGAATTAGTTTACGGAAACATAGATCATCACATTATAATTCCCAAATCCTATTCATAAACACATAGCCATTACCTAAAATGCCTACCAGGATACGTTTTTGAAACTTTCTTTTTGAAACTTGCAGAGAATTGAACTAATGATTCGATCGGTGTTCATATTTGTTTCATGGTCATGCATAAAACCTAGATGAAACGTGAATCCTAGAAAGCTGGTTTAGATGCACTTTTTGCAGTGAAAAATTATTTGTAGATACACCTAGCCAGGAGAGTTTATGAGAACTGGTTCTTTTGAGAAAAAAACCTTTTTTTCTTCTTCTTTTTTGAGAATTAAAAAGTTCTCGTAAGAAATCAGGCTCATAGAAACGAGTTAGGTGCAATGAAGCTTCTAGGATCGCATCTACAATAGAAACTAGCAGTGTACCATTAGGCATCTCTCATCTACAATAGATATTACATCAAGCACGACTCATAATCCTGTACAAACACAGAGAATGCATGTGCCAAACAAGTTGGCTGGAACATTTGTATCCAATAACCAAGTACACAAGTTGACGAGAAATAGAAGAGAGTCAAAAGTTTTATTTATCAAAAACAGAGAAATGTTTCTGGACAATTGAGTTAAGTAATTTACATATATCCTTCATCTTGAATACAGATATCATTTCTGTATGCTCTCCAACTGTGGTGTCAATTAATTGAGCTTGGTGGTCTCTTTCAGAGCAAAAAGAACATCTATAATGGAGCATGTCGTGTCCAATTTGGTTCATTCTTTTCAAGTCTAACAACCAAAAGTTGATGTCATTCTTTTCAAGTCTTACAACCATGCAGTAATATGTTTACGACCATGAAAGCATTAAAATTTCTAGCAAGATGATGATGCCTCCATGGCAATGGAACTTTATTTAGTATAAATTTATTATTTAACCAAATATTGATTCTTTTTTGTGCATACCAGGTAACAATATGCCCCGAGGGAGACGATTTAGAGATGTGGAGTTCCAGCATTCTCAGGTGAGATCTACTTCTGATCAGTCCCTACAGTCCCAGCAGCCATGTGAGCATCAGCAGCACGAGTCAGGATCTCAGCGCGAGCCTCCTGCTGATTGCCCGGAGGATGAGCTCCGGATCCAGGGTAATTCGATTTAAAGTTCATATTTTATGTTCATATTTGTCTTCAACTTTTTAAGATATATTTTATTTAATTTTAATAGATGGACAAGGGACAGTGAGGACGAGACGGGGACCCACTCAAGCAAAGGATGTGTGGAAGCTTCCTCCGGGTGAGAAGATCATCATCCGATGCAACGAATTGGGGCAGCCCATCAATAGAGCTGGAAGTCTACTATCAAGCTTTTTAGGATCGGTTGCACGCAAGGGTCAGCTGTGTCCGCTCAACTATACGAAGTGGAATGACATGCTTCCTTCGTATAAGGTTGAGCTTCTTAAACTTATAGAGGTAATGAATTGAATTTATTCTTTTTAATTCGACACCTTCTGTATGTTAATTTGCTTTGTACCATAATTTTATTTTAGAGGTTTAATATTATTATAACATTCTGTACCTTGTTGTAGGGTAAGTTTGTACTCCCTCCAGAGAGCCATGATTGGGTGCTAAAGTCCCTCAACCGCAAATGAAAAGAATATAAAGCAAAATTGAAGACGGACTTCAAGCGCGAGGGTATGACAGAGGAGGAAGTTGCTCGTGTGACTCCTCCTGATGTATACCCTCAGCAGTGGAGGGAGCTTGTTCACTACTGGTTTTCTGAAAGAGGACAGGTCATGTATATTGTTTCAATATCTTCTATTATCTTTATTACTAATATAGATTGCAAATATATACATTGAATCATATTATACTGTGTGCTTTTATTTTGGCAGACATATTCTAATATTGGTAGAGCTGCACGAGCATCTCAAGCAGTTCCTCATACTTCAGGCTCGAAGAGTTATGCGAGACGTAGAAATGAATTCGTAAGTTCTTTTGAAACTATTTGAAACTCTACTAACATATAGCACGTATCATGATATATAGTTTGCCCATATACTTTCCGTATGTGTAGATAGTAGAACATGGAAGGGAGCCTGGTGAGATAGAGTTTTATAAGATGACCCACACTCACCGAGATGGCACCTTTGTCCGGGACGAGTCGAGAGATATAGTTGTATGTATTCATTTTTTATTTGATCATAATTATTTTATTAATTTTACTTCCTTTAAATTATTAATGTGACTGTTTATTTTTTTGAGAGATATAGGAAAGAGCTACAAATCTCATTTCAGAGCGCGTCGGGGAGTCATCATCATCCGACGCGGCCAGTCGCGTCGAGGCTCAGGTCTATGCAGAATTGATGGGCCCAGAACGTTATGGACGCATGAGGGGTTACGGTATCGGAGTTACCCCCACTCAGCTGTCTGCAGTGAGCCGATATACCCAAGATGCCAGACAAGGTACTAGCACTGCAGAGGTTTGTAGTTTGAAGATAGAGATGGCACAGATAAAGCAGTCATATGAGACAAGGATAGAGGAGATGAGGCAGAGTCATATGACTGATATGGCGGAGTTGAAACAAAGCCAAGAGTTGAAGATACAATCTTTGCAGGACCAGCTTGACCATATTTCATCCTTTTTGCAGAGATTTGCTCCTCCGGTACATAACTAAATCTATTTGAATATTTTATGTAATTATAATGTATTCTTGTATGAGCGTGATGACTTTCGTATTTTTAGTTTCTAAAATATTTTTTTTTCTTGTAGGTTGATGATACTTCATCTACTCGGAGAGATGATGATGCCGACCCTTGATACATATTGTAGATTGTGTACTTAGGAATTTGACTTATATGTTTTTAAAATTTTGGAGATTCCTTTGATTAATCTTGTATGATGATCATGAGATCTTTTTTGAGCAACATGATAAGTAGAATCTATCAAAACCTATGTGCCTTCTTCCGCTTTCCTTCATTGTTAGAATGGAATGCAACATCCATTCATTTGCTTTTCTAATTAATTGCTGTGAGTTCATTTTGAATCAAATTTTATTCTATGAGCAGGTCACTTGACAGCTAGGAGTGATGTCTACAGCTTCGGGGTTGTCCTTCTTGAGCTCTTAACAGGACGCCGGTCTGTGGACAAGATATTCTATATTTTCTGATTGTATCAATCTTTTTTCTGAATGGAACAGGCATGGAGGCAGGGCTTATGCTTTGTGATTGCCAGCTTGTCCTAGGATCACTACAGATTGGCATTTATGGACGACTTTGTAAGTACGGATCACTTGATACCATTTTCAAATTAGGAATTTGTTTGTCCTCTGTTATTTTTTTTAGAGTAAATTCTGAGCACTCATCTTTTTCATGTCTTCATTCTTTTTTATCTAGGGTGTTACAGGAACCTTCTAGTCATGTGGCTGATTCTACTAAATCTGACAATGACAATGATGAGGTTGCAGCCATCGCAAAGTCCTTAAAGGTGTGGTGCCTTTGTTCCTGGCAACCTTCATCTAGTAATTATATTAATGTTTGTGATATTACTCTGGTAGTAGTAAGCATTAGGATGTGCTCAATTTTATTTCCCAATCTTTGCTGGAAAGCCAGATTATAAGAAAGCATAACAAAAAAAGCAGTCCATTCAAACCAAGAGCATAGCATCAATTGTATTGCCTGATGTAGGCCCAGTAATTGTGCCACTATGGGATCGAATATTTGAATTATGACTAATCTTCATTGAGATTTTTTAGGGGAAAAAACATCATTTTAAACATGTACCTTCATTACAGAAAAGGTTCTGGGTTTTTGACATTTTCATTTTTTGGATGTGCTGGGGCACATATTGTCATATATTTAAACTACAATGAGCTAAATTTTGGCATGCTTATCATATGATGTGTTTCACATACTTTCTATTGCAGAAGAAGGCAAAGGAGTTTAAGCAGCAGGAAGCCCATGAAAATGTCAATGCTGAGTCATATATTGTCAATGCAGAAAATGCGCGTTCTAAAAAGAAGCTGAAATCTTCCAAGTCTAATTAATCAAAGGCCAGTTTCAATCACATGGAGAGAGGGGACAGGATTGATTTTTTCCTTTGATTTTCTTTATTGAAACAAAAGCACTGTAAGTCCTTTCCAGAATCTGGTAATACTGTCAAATGAGTGATGCTTTGCCCTCTTTCTGGAGCTTATATATGACATGGGGCTTTGTAGGTGTTTTTATCTTATAAACCGAAAGGAGTAGAAGTGAAAGCTCAATTTTCAGGTTGGCTGCTCTGCGACGCGATGATCCTAGTACTTTTGTTTTGAGCAACTGCTTCATACCGTCATGGTGTTAAGAACCAACCAACAATTATATGCTGTCTTGTAACACATCAGTTTTGAGGGTGTCAAAATCAGTTGAACAGGTCGACTGTTTTTAGCCTTTGTACATTGCAAAGACTGCAACGCTGATGAGGGTTATTAATAGGAACTGGCAATTGACAGGTTACTGGTTTGACCGGGGGAAAACACATGGTAGATTGTGTACTTAGGAATTTGACTTGTATGTTTTTAGAATGTTTTTGAAGTACAATGTAATCAAATATGATAATATGAATGTAATCAAAATTCTTGTTTGTGACTCATATTTTGTTATATGTGTGATTCAGTGTATTTGTTTCTATTGTTTTGTAAGAATTTAATGTACACAGAGTATTTAAAAATTACTTTTACAAATTTTTTTTTAAAAAAAATTTATTGCCGACGCTTATAAGCGTCGGAAAAAGCAACAGGAACGTAAACCTAATGGCACGCCTTTAACGACGCTTTTAAGCGTCGGCCTAAACCCGTAGTAACTAACCCTTCTCCCCGACGCTTATAAGTGTCGGAGTGTGATAGAAGAAACGACGCTTAAAAGCGTCGGGAAAAGCAAGCCTTTAACGACGCTTTTAAGCGTCGGACTAAACCCGTAGTAACCAATGAAGAAACGACGCTTAAAAGCGTCGGAAAAAGCTACCCTTATCGCCGACGCTTATAAGCGTCGGAGTATGATAAAAGGAACGACGCTTAAAAGCGTCGGCATAGACCAACGACGCTTTTTTAACGCGTCGGGTTAAACCCGACCCACGCCCACCTGTCCGACGTCTGAGCCACGCTTTGGGAAGCGTGGGCTGGGAATTCGCCGACGCTTATAAGCGTCGGTAGAGGCAAAAAAAAGCGCCGGGAGTTATTCCTTCTTTTGTAGTGGCATGTAATTGAATTGTGGGTTGCAGTACTCTAAACTAGCTATATTGTTGATGCCACGCCATTGGCTAGAACGTGGTACTTGTTGATGCCCCACCACCGGCTAGAAATGCGGTACTGTTCATGTCCTACCACAAGAAAAAAAAGTAGTTCTATTGATGCCATGCCACGGGCCAAACATAGTTGTGGTAGTCTAGAGTTGAGAATCTAAATATTATCAGATTCACTATATACTAATTTGAGATATTTATATAATGAGATTTATACCATTAAAAAATGAGTGTATGTTATGCACATTTTATGATTATGGTATTTTGTGGCATGAAATTTATACAAGTAATAATTATTTGATAATCTTTTATTTATTATTATTATAACGGTGTGGGTGGATGGGAATGCTTACTAGGCTACAAGGCTCATACTACCTCTTTACTTTTTCAATCGGAGTTTCAGGATGCTTAGTCCGGGATGGATCAACTTGGTGTTTGAGCGACGGAGTCTTTAGTTAGTTAGTTTATTTTCTCATATCAAATGAACAACTGAATATCTTGTAATCGAATTAGTTTGATTATTTGAATTTAGTGGATTTATTTAGTTGAATTTATTTAGTTGGATTATTTGGCTACTAACTAATAAGTTATTAAAATTTGTTCATCTTAGGCCTTACATGATCTCTTGAGCATTGCTTTAGGATTCATGTGACTGTATCATGTGAACAACCTAGGTGACGGACTTGGAGCATGATAATATATCCTACAGAGCTCATTATTAGCATGTCCAAAAAGATACAACCCATGTCCTTGCTGTTCTTTAATTTCTTTTGAAGCAAAGCCTGTAGCATCTGTATTGCAAAGGTATAGGAAATGTAGGGAATTCATTCCTTGCCCGGTTGTGAAGCAATGAATTCACAATTCATTTATCTTTCTCTATGTAGGGTTACATATACACAATGGAGGTGGAAGGTCTGTGGGAATATAGCGCTTGCTTGTTATACGAGAATTAGGGCTTTGAGTGACATGGGTAAGGCTCAGTGTCCTGCTATGGGCATTGGGTTGAACGACCGGGCTGTTGACATCGAAACCATTGTCAACAACTGTGAGGGCGAGGGTCCTGAAATGGGCTTCGAGTTAAACCACTGGACGGCTGACATTGAAACGGGTGTCAATTCTTTCAGCCTTTCCGATGAAGAGAACAAATGGACAGCGACGTCGGTATACAAGGTACCCTCCTTCATCAGAGACATCAGAAAAGATGCCTTCACTCCGAGGGTGGTTTCTTTTGGTCCCTACCATCACAATGCTCCCAACCTGAGGCCGGTGGAGGAGCACAAGCGCCGCGCTCTGGTCCACTTCCTCAAGATGGCAAGCAAGCCTCTATATCACTTCATCGACGCGATGAGGGCTATTGAGAAGCAACTGCAAGACTCCTACCATAGCCTGGACGAGAAGTGGAAAGATCCCAGACACCCTGGCCAATTCTTGATGCTAATGATACTGGACGGGTGTTTCATGCTTGAAGTGCTGCGCATGAAGGATGAGAAGTGTAGGAAAAAGAGGTATGCCACACATGATCCCGTTTTTAGCAGTTACGCAGAAAATCACAGGTTGCCTTACATCAGGAGGGACATGTTGGTAATGGAAAACCAGCTACCTCTTCTAGTTCTTAAGAAGCTGCTTGAAGTCGAAGGACTTCAAGGTGACGTGGTAATCAAAAACTCTCTTTATTCTCTTTCAAATCCTTAACTCTTACAATGATAAAGTTAAACTTCCTCATTTGAATCAGAGACAGCCTATCTGATCTGAATATAGCTTGCATGAAACTGGGAGGCCCAAGAATCACTTGAAAATTCATTATTAATACATTTAAATTAATTAAATAAACAACATTTGGCAGCACTATATTGCTTGATAAAGTGATTCGGATGCACCATGTTAGCAAAAGCTAGTGGACTTGATGCTTTGATTTATAGAAAAGTCGAGCAATTTCTTGGACTAGAAACAGGAAGCAAGTTTCCACTGCAGCTCCTCTGAAGCACTTGTGATAGGAACAGCTTAAACTTAAAACCCACCTATTTACAAGCTGCCCACATTCCGGTATAGCAACCATATGTTTTGCAATTAATCTGTACTTTGTAATGCAGGATGATGACTCCATTAATAAGATGGTACTCCGCTTCTTTGGGGTAGAAAAGGATATACTGAAAACAGGACTGGGCCTCCATCCGCTCGACGTTTATCGGAAGAGCTTGCTTCATGGTGCACCACTGAGGACGCAGCCACCACCCGCACGGAACCAGAGCTCCAACCAGATCATCAGGTCAGCCGTGGAGCTCCGCGAGGCTGGAATCAAATTCGAGAAAGGCGAGAGCCTTGCGGACATCGACTTCCGGGAAGGCGTACTGACCCTCCCATTCCTTGAGGTCGATGACGGCACCGAGAGTATGTTACTCAACCTCGTGGCCTTTGAGCACCTCCATGTTGGCAGTGGCAGCGAGGTCATCTCCTACGTATGCTTCATGGACGAGGTCATTGACTCAGCCAAGGACGTGAGACTCCTGCATGGAAAAGACATCATAAGAAATGCAAGCGGGAGCGATAAGTCTGTCGCCGAGCTCTTCGGGAGCCTTTCCAAGGAAGTGACATTGGGTCCAGACTGGAGGCTTCAAGATGTGCGAAGGCGGGTGAATGAATACTGCCGGACGAGGTGGAATACTTGGAAAGCAGATTTACGGCACAAATATTTCCATACCCCATGGGCCGCGATCTCACTTATAGGCGCCATATTCATTATTTTGCTCACTACCGCCCAGACCGTTTATACCATTTATGGACAATATCATCCAAAATAAAGCTCTTCGTCCTCTTCCCCAGCCGCTGCTCCCGGTTGATCTCATTCTCCTAATGCAAGCACATTTGGGACAGATGCTACTAAGCCTACGTTCTGGTGTGTGCCTAATATTATGCTTGTGCCTCATTCCGATTCACTGAGTGGAATTGATTGGTGTTAAGAGTTTGGACATTCCGTTGCTTTCAAGTTGGTTTGTACTAGCTGGTGTTGGCCTTGTCTCTATTTTGTTTGATTGCAATTTGACGTTCTGCTGATATCAAATAAATTTGTTATAGTCTTGTCCTTATATTTGCTTCCTTTGATTGCAATACGTTTTCCCCAAATGTTTAATTGCAACTGGTAACTAGTGCAATGATACTTATTTGGCCATTAACCGAATGCACGCCCAATTACTTGTCTTCAGTGGGCGGTTTATGGCCAAAGGACAGAATCATTTATCACACTACAAAAGAAAGGATATCTCCCGGCGCTTTTTTTGGTCTCTCCCGACGCTTTTAAGCGTCGGCGAATTTCCAGCCCACGCATCCCAAAGCGTGGGTCAGACGTCGGGCAGGTGGGCGTGGGTCGGGTTTAACCCGACGCGTCAAAAAAGCGTCGTCGCTCTATGCCGACGCTTTTAAGCGTCGTTCATTTTATACAAACCCGACGCTTAAAAGCGTCGGCGTACTTGAACCCACGCTTCCCACCGTATTTTGTGTTGGACTATGCCGACGCTTTTAAGCGTCGTTCATTTTACACAAAGCCGACGCTTAAAAGCGTCGGCGTACTTAAACCGACGCTTCCCACCGTATTTTGATTTGGACTATGCCGACGCTTAAAAGCGTCGGCTTATGCTACTTGAGCGACGCAATAAAGCGTCGTTAAACATCAAACCTATGGGTTGCGAACTAAGACCTTAATCCACTGTCCAATACCGCCCTACCCACCAAAATTACCCTTTCACATGCTTGCATCCTCCGCGTCGCAGACACCTCCACTTTTATTGATTTCAAACAACCAGCCAACGAACCATAGGAGATTATTTCTTCCTTTTATTGAAATTTTGCAATAATAGAAATACTACAGTATGGCCTGGATATCACAAATTTGAAATATTCAAACATCTTCTGCGCACACATAAATAGGATAGGATGGCATATATCTGATCCTTTCCAAACCCACCTTATCTAATAAGCCACCCCTTTTTATATTAGATTACTTAATTGTAATCCTGAATGGTCCATCATCCTGATGAGTAAAACCCATAATTTGTTAAGTCTTCGGATATACCTTGGCCGCTGACCAGAACTCTGGTTTCCACCCTCAAGGCCTTGTCACCCTGATTTCTATTCTGTTCTCTGAACAAATAGTAATTGAAGCAAGATTAATCACATAGGTAGAATTGTTACTGAAAAGACTAATTACCTCCAGATTTAGGCTACCTGCAAAAAACAAGAATACAGCTCATCTGTCCCAAACGTTTCTATAAAGCCAGAGTGCTGAGAGTACACTACATAAGATCAGTTTGACCGGCGCGAGACAAACGTATCACTTTAAGTACCAAATATTCAATACATACAAGTATCCAAAGTACCAAATATAATGATAGTCTTTTTTTTATTCTAAATATTATCTGACACTTCTAAACCAATTATACAAAAATAGAATTAGAAGAATAAATGCTCAGATCAAATTCCAACATAAGGAACAAAACAAATCGTCCTTTCTTTAAGTTGGCAGAAATCATAAGCTTGTCACCCACAAGCAGAACACAGTGGTGCAGCCAAAAATACCAGACGGAGGCTATATTTTAAAGATAATATTAGTATATAACCTGCATGATGCATAAGGTACAATTTTTGTTCCTTCTTCCAACTATTCTTGAAATACAATATAGTAATATAATAATTATAACAAACAGAAGGCTTCAATAATTCTATTGCACATTAAACAATTCACTTTAATGATGGCCGAGAAGCCCCCATCATTTTTCGCTGTGTATATCTTTCTGTCTGTCTCAACATCAAAAATAGACACCACATTTTCCGCTGCTGCTGCTAAATACTGTCCAATGTAAGGCTGAAACCAAACTTGCACTGTACCACCCTGTTTGACCAACAATAAAGAATTAATACATGAGCACAATTAACTACAACCAAAGGTGAACATATAAAAGCATAATCATGAAAACTAACCTTAGAAACACGTGAGCATGAAAACTGGCTGACACTCCATAACCGAATTTCACCATTGCCATCACAAGAGCAGAGGAGATCTGTCTTCTTTGGATGAAAATCAAGAGATGTCACCTGGGAGTTGTGCCCATTGAATACATGCAAACAATAACTCGGCTGCAAAACAAGCCAGAAAATTGTGTTATAAGCATCTCTTTATCAGAGAGTTGGATACTCAACAAGCATGTCAAACTAGCAGGGAAAGTCATAAGAAATAAGAGATATCTTTAGCAAAACCTCCAAATATCAATCTGCAGAGATCAATAACATTAAGACCTCTATATGATATCATATAAAAAAATAAGCAGCTTAGAGAAAAACTCAAAAACTTTATAGTCAAAAGCACAAGGTACCTGTCTAGCAGTAAATAAAGTTCTGGGCTGTTTTTTTTTTTTTTTTTGGGTACAACAGCTGCTCACCCTACCCTGATGTAGGTGCAGCCAGCAGAGTCAAGAGATACAAAATGGCATAACTGTGAAGGGCTAGTCCCTTGATGCGTCTAAAGGACCTACCCAGCATGCAGTCAGACAGGTTGTTGATAAGGTTCACAAGAAGAATGGAAGAAACAATTATACATGGCTCACATAGAGTGAATAAGAAAGACAAAAGTGACCAGTTGGTGATCACGATGACATTTTTATTTTCCATCTCAAAACAAAGCACAGAAAGAATCAAAGCCACAATAGCAAGATTCAAGAACAATATTAAAGCTTACAGACGAGAAAGGGAAATTAGCAGTGCATAATTTGAGCCAAGACAATTTAAGCTAGATATGTAATTATTACAACAATTGACTAATTAATGATGAAAGTTCTTAAGCATCCTCAACACAATGGTCTCACTGAAAGGCTTCTCCACACTAATTAAAGTGAAGCAAATGACACCATCAAGTACCCATGTTTGTATCCTGCATGGGTCCATTAGAGCAACCAGCCTATGGAAACATCTTGCAAATCAGCCTGTTCATGGAAGTCACCTGTCCACTGGATCAGTATATTTAATAGTGGCCTAACTTAGCCTCTATAATGCGCTCCTAAACAAAGTTTGCACATCATATTTCCAGATTTAGAAAGCCTATTTTATACTGAAAAAAATATGGGCGGATCTTCTGTGACTCCTTGATTTTTAACTAGAATGCTTCATAATTATTATCAGCTTAAGTATTGAAGGAAATGCACCATCTGGAATTCTGCATAGAACTCTTTTTTGATATAGCATTGAGGTAGCATCTGATAGAGCCCATGCAGCCTCTTTTTTGATATCGAACTCTGCATGTTGTAGTAGCTGTACCAGAGGACCAATGATGTTTGCATCAATCACAGCCTGAACATAAAAAGGATGCACATATAAATACTCAAATTATTTGTCCTTTTGATAGAGCTCAATATAGCAATAGATGTCAACTGTTTGTGTCAGTAAAGATAAATCAAAACAAATCATATGATAGCGTAGCCAGTATAGTCTTAGAGGCTAAGCCCATTATGAAAATACATTTCTTCAGTCAGACCTCAGCAAGCAGATAATATAAAAGAATCATGTGACAAAATATAAAAATAGTAGCTTGCTACCTGGATCTGAGCTCTATTCCCAGCAGTAATATTTGAAATTGTCCAGCAAGCTTCTTTCTTTATGCTCTTTCTGTACTGTTGTGTGAGAAGCTGGAGCAGATTAGGTAGCACGCCATTGTCTATTACAAACTGTGAACATGTTTCACATCCTAGTCTTAATGATAAGATAGAGAAAAATTAAGAAAAGGGATAATCAATAAGGTATGGACAAATATGCATACAGAGATATGAAAGCTGATGCATGCTTATATGTGCATGTAAGCAAAGGCCTCTCAGAACCTACACCAGGTGGAACACAGGAAACATCGAGCACATGTCAAAGGCCATCTAGAAAACTGAAGTCAATCAGTGAAGTAGGTTTACAAATCAAAGATTGAATACAGACTGGCACATACACTAACCTCGATCATTACATGAATCACCTTCATTTACCACAACAGTACCATGTAAACCATATAAGAAAGTTGTATTGCAATCAGAAAATGCCAGTTTGCAAAGTGATCATAAAGCAAATTAAACAAAATTAACCACCTAAAATATGGCATACAACTTAAATTTCTATAACTAACAAATGCATGTTTTTTAGCTGGATGATGCCAATTCAATACTTCAATTGATCAAGCAATAGTAATACGTGTTAAAAATTCTCACCCTGCAAATCCACTATGGATTAACTCAGCATTACTGGGATGCTGGACCTGTACCAAGTAGCAGCAAATGATCCATGTCAGTCACTAATTTGCAGAGAAAAGAGCGAGAAGACTTGTCAATAGTGCAAGGGTTATACCATTATACCAGTAATGAGACCGGTCTATTGGCCCTGGAGCCCGTTAGGACCTAAAATGGAGTGGAGTGTCTAGATAGTGTTTCTTCCTTTGGCTGAGGTTGACCGAATCTGCATTATCTATCTTAAACCTATCAAACTCTACAAACTAATTGTTATACATAAGATTTTGGAAACCATGTTCCTGTCAAGTCAACATAGAACATACTAATTAAAGTCTTTTCCAAGATCTATACTTATCAAAGTTCTGGCATAATCGTATTTTGGAAATTGAGGTAAGTATCAAAAAAAAAAAAAAATTAAAACAATCTAAAAACATTCATCTCAAAATCGTAAGTACACAATCTACGATGTATCAAGAGTCGACGGCATCATCATCTCTACGAGTAGATGAAGTATCAGCAACCTACAAGAAAAAAATACTTTAGAAATTAAAAATACGAAAGTCATCACGCTCATACAAGAATACATTATAATTATATAAAATATTCAAATATATTTAGTTATGTACCGGAGAAGCAAATCTCTGCAAAAAAGATGAAATATGGTCAAGCTGATCCTGCAAAGATTGTATCTTCAACTCTTGGCTCTGCTTCAACTCCGCCATATCAGTCATATGACTCTGCCTCATCTCCTCTATCCTTGTCTCATATGACTGCTTTATCTGTGCCATCTCTGTCTTCAAACTACAAACCTCTGCAGTGCTAGTACCTTGTCTGGCATCTTGGGTATATCGGCTCACTGCAGACAGCTGAGTGGGGGTAACTCCGATACCGTAACCCCTCACGCGTCCATAATGTTCTGGGCCCATCAATTCTGCATAGACCTGAGCCTCGACGCGACTGGCCGCGTCGGATGATGATGACTCCCCTGTTGGCGTCCGACCGCACCGGAACCCACTCACACCGGCACTGCCCACCAACGTCGGAAAACAAAGAGAGAATAACTCTCTCGCTCCCTCGACACCGGACTCAAGGATCACCGCTTCGCTTATCCCTACGAAGGGCAAAAGATTACCCCGTGGTATCAATAGGGTAAAACACTTGAGCACCGCAGCGGATTATCAAACCAAAGGAAGAAGAAATAGGAAGAAGATAGCAAAGCAAACACAAAGATGTAACGAGGTTCGGCTACAAATAGCCTACGTCCTCCACCGCTCCAAATCTCAACTAGGATGAATAGATTACAGAGATGGCACACACCCGAACGATCACACGAGATCGCTCTACAAGAGATTCACACAGAATTTCCTTTGCACAAGAAGTAGGATCCCAATCCTCTTCTTCTCTAGAACCCTAGCCTCACAAACAAGAGTCTCTCTCAAATATACGGCCAATCGCTATCCCTAGGGCTCTCATGAGTCCTATATATAGTCTCAAGACCTTCAGATGATCATAGCCGTCGAAACGCCAACAAAACACCAAAAGAAAACTCATCCGTATGATTTCCGCGAGCTCGAGTCGACTCGGCTTTTAGTTCGAGTCGACTCGGGCACGTCTGGACAACTTCCAGTATGACTGGCACGATCTCGAGTCGACTCGACTGTGGCTCGAGTCGACTCGACGATGCTTCGAGTCGACTCGACTGTAGCTCGAGTCGACTCTGACAGTCCAGACAGAAACATGGTTTTTCGGCCTTTCTTCTCCCGGGTCGACTCGATGGACCTCGAGTCGACTCGACTGTTCCCGAGTCGACTCGACTGAAGCTCGAGTCGACTCCGACAGTCCGCCAGACAGAAAACTATGCAGAATTGATTTTTCTTCAATTCTCTTCATCACCAAAGGTCTCTACATACCCCAACAATCTCCCACTTGGAGACCTTGGGTATATCCTCTTGTTACTTGGCTCTCCTCTGTGCTCCCACTAAAACTGAATCATCCTAGTGAAATAGGTATGATGCCTCCTCAACGTCTTCAAGCATGAAGACCAGCAGAAGCTGAACAACTCCTCAGCTTCTCCACCGTGACGACCTTCGTCAGCATATCTGCAGGATTCTGACTTGTATAAATCTTCTCCAACTTGACGAGTCCCTGCTCGAGCAATGACCTCACGAAGTGGTACCGTATGTCAATATGCTTCGTCCTCGAATGGAAAGCTGAATTCTTCGCCAGATGAATTGCACTTTGACTATCTGAATATAACATGCAATCCTTCTGCTCCTTCCTAAGCTCCTTCATCAAGCCTTGAAGCCATATTAGTTCCTTGCACGCCTCTGTGGCTGCCACATACTCCGCCTCCGTAGTCGACAATGCAACAACTGGTTGCAACCTGAAAATCCAACTGACGGCTCCACTGCCCAAGGTGAACAAGTACCCTGTCGTACTTCTCCTGCCGTCCAAGTCCCCTGCCATGTCTGAGTCCACAAAGCCCTGTAACTGGATCTCAGAACCTCCATAGCACAATGACATGTGCTCCGTGCCCTTCAGATACCTCAGTATCCATTTGACCGCGCGCCAATGCTCCAAGCCTGGGCAGCTCATAAAGCGACTCACAACTCCCACTGCTTGAGCAATGTCTGGTCTTGTACACACCATAGCGTACATCAAGCTCCCCACCGCCGATGCATACGGGATTTTTGACATATTGAGCTCCTCCACCCGCGTCTTCGGACTTTGCCCTTTGGAAAGCTTTAAGTGGGCACCCAGCGGTGTGCCAACAGGTTTGGCACCCTCCATGCAGAATCTCCTGAGTACTCGGCTGATGTACTCCGCCTGAGATAGTCTGAGGATATGTTTAGACCTATCTCTACTGATCCGCATTCCAAGGATCTGTTTCGCTGCTCCTAGATCCTTCATTGCAAATTTTCTTGACAGCTTCAGCTTCAATTTTGCAATTTCATGCATGCTAGCTCCTGCAACTAACATGTCATCAACATACAATAGCAAGATAATGTAAGATGTACCGAAGTCCCGGAAGTAGCAACAGTGATCCTCCTGACATCTCCTGTATCCTATCTTAAGCATGTAGCTATCGAACTTGAGATACCATTGCCTGGGCGCTTGTTTCAAACCATAGAGGCTTTTCTTTAATTTGCAAACCAAGTCACCCGTGCCAGCTGTAATGTATCCCTCCGGCTGCTGCATATATATCTCCTCATCGAGATCTCCGTGGAGAAAAGCCGTCTTCACATCAAGCTGCTCTAAGTGAAGATCCTCTTCTGCCACCATGCTCAGCACCGCCCGAATAGAACTCATCTTGACTACAGGAGAAAAGATCTCCGTGAAGTCGATACCTGCTCTCTGCTGAAACCCTTTTACAACCAGCCTGGCCTTGTATCGCTTCTTCCCATTCTGCTCTTCCTTCAGCCTGTAAACCCATTTGTTTGACAGTGCTTTCTTCCCCTTGGGCAGATCCACCAAATCCCACGTTTGATTCTGCTCCAATGACTTCATCTCATCATCCATGGCCAACTCCCACTCCTTCCTGGTATCAACCTCCAATGCCTCCGTGAAGCATTCAGGTTCGCCATTATCTGTGAGCAGCAAATAACTAAGAGTCCCATCATACCTTTGAGGAGGCTTCCTATGAGTACTACGAGTGGACCTTCTTAGTTGTGGAGGGGGTGCCAATACTTTAGGTTCTTGCTCTGACTGAGTCTTCTGACCAGAATTTGTAGACTCCTCTTCAGGATCCACAAAATACGGCTCAACAGGTTTTGTTTCTGATTCAGTGCTCTGCTGCATTTTCTCATTGAATACCACATCATTACTACGAATGATCTTCCTGTGTTCGGGATCCCAAAACCGATACCCAAACTGTTGACCTCCGTATCCAACGAAAATGCACTTCTTTGATTTGGCGTCTAGTTTGCTTCTTTGACTGGAATCAACATGGACATAACTGGTACAACCGAATACTCGTAAGTGCGCCAAATCAATCTTCTTTGCTGTCCATGCTTCCTCAGAAATCCCAAATTCAAGTTTTTTTGATGGCCCTCTGTTGATCAAATAGGCAGCAGTGTTAACTGCTTCCGCCCAAAACTGCTGTGGCAATCCAGCATGTATCCTCATACTCCTGGCACGCTCATTAATTGTTCTGTTCATCCTTTCAGCAACTCCATTTTGTTGTGGTGTCCCTAGAACTGTCCTCTGCCTGACGATCCCAGCCTCTGCACAGTAGTCCTCAAACTCCCTGCTACAATACTCACCACCGTTGTCTGATCTCAGGCATTTTAACCTCCTTCCTGTCTCGAGTTCTACCATTGCCTGCCATCTCCTGAAGACCCCAAATACCTCTGACTTGTGCTTCAAGAAGAACACCCAAAGCTTCCTGGTAGCATCATCAATAAAAGTAACATAGTACTGAGATCCACCAATGGAAGAAACCGGTGCAGGCCCCCACACGTCCGTGTGCACGAGATCTAGCTTTTCTTGCTTCCGAGGTTTACCTTCTTTGTTGAATGAAACACGCTTCTGCTTTCCGAGAATACAATCCTCACAGAAGTCCATCTCAACACTCCTGAGATCCTGCAGTTTTCTCAACTGGTGCATCACCTCCAGTCCCTGATAACTCATGTGCCCAAGTCTGCAATGCCATAACTTGGCATCCACATCTGCTGCAGCAACTCCAATAGAGTTTTCTGTGCCATTGGCGACATAAAGTGTCCCAATCTTCTTGCCACTAGCCACCGTCAACGAACCTCTGGATACCTTCCACTGATCAGCTGTGAAAGTAGTCTTGTACCCTTTGCTCGCCAACTGTCCAACAGAGATTAGATTCCTCTGCAGTTGAGGCACGTGCCGTACGTCCTCAAGCTCAAGTGAAGATCCAGAAATCAACTTCACTTCTGCGCTTCCCCTTCCTTGTATAGTGCAAGGCTCTCCATCCCCTAGGTAGACTTTGCCGAAGTCTCCCTTCTCATATCCTCCAAGAAGCTTCCGTTGGGATGTAGCATGGAAAGACGCGCCCGAGTCTATCACCCAAGACTCGTCACCGGTAGATAAAGATAGAACGAGGGCATCCATGTCACCGTCTTCAGCAAGATTTGCCAGATCCTTGCTGACTCCTTCGGTGTGGTCGCCTTGCTTCCCTTTAGGAGATTTGCAGTCCCTCCTAAAGTGCCCCATCTTCCCGCAGTTCCAGCACTTCGCTCCCTTGTTCTGAGGTGCTCGAGACCTGCTGGATCTCGACTTCGAGTCGGTTCGAAATCGACCGTCCTTCTTTTGTCTTCCCCGGTCAGAGGTGTTTAGTGCACTTCCAGACGACTCCGCAGCTCCAGAAGATTTCCTTCTTGCTTCTTCACTCAGAAGCACTCCCACAACGTCATCAAAGATCAACTTCCCCGTTGCCGAAGAGTTGCTCACCGCCATCACCAGGCCCTCCCAGTTATCAGGTAATCCGGAGAGAATTAGCAATGCCCGAATCTCATCGTCAAAACTAATCTCCACTGACTCCAACTGGGCCGTGAGTCCATTGAACTCGTTGAGGTATTCTGCTACGCTGCCGCCATTTTTCATACGAAGATTAAACAACCTCTTCATAAGAAATACCTTGTTTGATGCTGAGGGTTTCTCGTACATCCGCGACAATGTTGCCATCAACTCCATCGTCGTCTTCTCGTTTTTGATGTTGAATGCCACTTGGGATGCAAGTGACAATCTTATGGTGCCGAGCGTCTTCCGATCGAGGACCTCCCAGTCTTCATCGGACATCTTCTCTGGTTTCTTCGCTCTACCTCCAAGAGGTAAATAGAGATCCTTCTGGTAAAGGTAATCCTCTATTTGCATCTTCCAAAACCCGAAGTTCGTTCCATTGAACTTCTCAATTTGCAACTTCCCTTCATCCGCCATTGCAGAATAACCAATAGCTCTGATACCAATTGTTGGCGTCCGACCGCACCGGAACCCACTCACACCGGCACTGCCCACCAACGTCGGAAAACAAAGAGAGAATAACTCTCTCGCTCCCTCGACACCGGACTCAAGGATCACCGCTTCGCTTATCCCTACGAAGGGCAAAAGATTACCCCGTGGTATCAATAGGGTAAAACACTTGAGCACCGCAGCGGATTATCAAACCAAAGGAAGAAGAAATAGGAAGAAGATAGCAAAACAAACACAAAGATGTAACGAGGTTCGGCTACAAATAGCCTACGTCCTCCACCGCTCCAAATCTCAACTAGGATGAATATATTACAGAGATGGCACACACCCGAACGATCACACGAGATCGCTCTACAAGAGATTCACACAGAATTCCCTTTGCACAAGAAGTAGGATCCCAATCCTCTTCTTCTCTAGAACCCTAGCCTCACAAACAAGAGTCTCTCTCAAATATACGGCCAATCGCTATCCCTAGGGCTCTCATGAGTCCTATATATAGTCTCAAGACCTTCAGATGATCATAGCCGTCGAAACGCCAACAAAACACCAAAAGAAAACTCATCCGTATGATTTCCGCGAGCTCGAGTCGACTCGGCTTTTAGTTTGAGTCGACTCGGGCACGTCTGGACAACTTCCAGTATGACTGACACGATCTCGAGTCGACTCGACTGTGGCTCGAGTCGACTCGACGATGCTTCGAGTCGACTCGACTGTAGCTCGAGTCGACTCTGACAGTCCAGACAGAAACATGGTTTTTCGGCCTTTCTTCTCCCGGGTCGACTCGATGGACCTCGAGTCGACTCGATTGTTTCCGAGTCGACTCGACTGAAGCTCGAGTCGACTCCGACAGTCCGCCAGACAGAAAACTATGCAGAATTGATTTTTCTTCAATTCTCTTCATCACCAAAGGTCTCCACATACCCCAACATCCCCGACGCGCTCTGAAATGAGATTTGTAGCTCTTTCCTATATCTCTCTTAAAAAAATAAACAGTCACATTAATAATTTAAAGGAAGTAAAATTAATAAAATAATTATGATCAAATAAAAAATGAATACATACAACTATATCTCTCGACTCGTCTCGGACAAAGCTGCCATCTCGGTGAGTGTGGGTCATCTTATAAAACTCTACCTCACCAGGCTCCCTTCCATGCTCTACTATCTACACATACGGAAAGTATATTGCCAAACTATATATCATGATACGTGCTATATGTTAGTAGAGTTTCAAATAGTTTCAAACAAACTTACGAATTCATTTCTACGTCTCGCATAACTCTTCGAGCCTGAAGTATGAGGAACTGCTTGAGATGCTCGTGCAGCTCTACCAATATTAGAATATGTCTGCCAAAATAAAAGCACACAGTATAATATTATTCAATGTATATATTTGCAATCTATATTAATAATAAAGATAATATAAGATATTGAAATAATTTACGTGACCTGTCCTCTTTCAGAAAACCAGTAATGAACAAGCTCCCTCCACTGCTGAGGGTATACATCAGGAGGAGTCACACGAGCAACCTCCTCCTCTGTCATACCCTCACGCTTGAAGTCCGTCTTCAATTTTGCTTTATATTCTTTCCATTTGCGGTTGAGGGACTTTAGCACCCAATCATGGCTCTCTGGAGGGAGTACAAACTTACCCTACAACAAGATACAGAATGTTATAATAATATTAAACCTCAAAAGTAAAATCATGGTAGTAAGCAAATTAACATGCAGGAGGTGTCAAATTAAAAAGAACAAATTCAATTCATTACCTGTATGAGTCTAAGAAGCTCAACCTTATACGAAGGAAGCATGTCATTCCACTTCGTATAGTTGAGCGGACACAGCTGACCCTTGCGTGCAACCGATCCTAAAAAGCTTGATAGAAGACTTCCAGCTCTATTGATGGGCTACCCCAATTCGTTGCATCGGATGATGATCTTCTCACCCGGAGGAAGCTTCCACACATCCTTTGCTTGAGTGGGTCCCCGTCTCGTCCTCACTGTCCCTTGTCTATCTATTCAAATTAAATAAAATGTCTTAAAAAGTTGAAGACAAATATGAACATAAAATATGAACTTTAAATCGAATTACCCTGAATCCGGAGCTCATCCTCCGGACAATCAGCAGGAGGCTCGCGCTGAGATCCTGACTCGTGCTGCTGGTGCTCATATGGCTGCTAGGACTGCAGGGACTGCTCAGAAGTAGATCCCACCTGAGAATGCTGGAACTCCACATCTCTAAATCGCCTCCCTCGGGGCATATTGTTATTTGGTATGTACAAAAAAGAATCAATATTTGGTTAAATGATAAATTTATACTAAATAAAGGGCTAAATTTATGTATGCATGCATGTCTATGAATATATGTGTACATATACACACACATATACATACAATATATATATATTGTATGTATATATATTTGTATGTGTCGCCTTTTCCCAGTTTTCCTGTAGTGAAATAGGACTTGTTCCATTAATTTAGTTAGTGAATACAGGATGTCAAATTGGCAAGCTAAAGCCAATATCTTACAAACAATGAGATTTGAGATTGAATATCTAAATATACATGCACATTGATTCACTCACTGGATGCCAATTTTCAAATTAAATTAGCATGTAAGTAGACATTTATGCAACAGCTTATAGGCTTCATACGCAATTTGCAATTGTCTTAATAGTTGAAGTGAAACTGAAAATAAATCTGAAAAGGGTTATGGGCATACGATGATAATGAATCAAGCTCCTCGGCAATTATATACAACGGGGTGCAGGAGATCGACCCTTCTTCTCCTGCAAAAAAAATACATCTACTAGATAAATGAGGGCACAATTTTAGCACACCACAACCCAAAGTGAAGCAAGCATGCTAGTAGTGGCTCAAGAAGCAGGTGCATATTTGGAGGCCTTCTACCATGATCAATGGCTTGAAGGTCTCCAATCGACATACTAATTTCCTATTCACCATGTTCTTATCAGATAGCTCCAGCAAGCCAAGCAAGTATCTTCTAAAGATTTACCCTTGCCATGTCTACGACCTTAAGTATTTTAACAATCTCCATTCCTCATGATCTCATGAATATTTGTTGATCTATGCACCCTTCTTTATATCTAGCATCATAATCCTCTCTAATCTGCTTTGCTGTTTTGCATTAATCCATAAATTCAATAATTGTTGGTGAATTAGATGATTTTAGATTCAAGAATCATGCACATCCTCCAAAAGTCATAATGTGATTTTAAGTACTTCTCACATTGATTCATGTTCCATATACCAGAATTGCAGCCTAAACAATCTGAAAGTGATTTTTTAAATGCCAACACAGCTGCATGTCTAGCAGCTCCTGCAGCACGGGCATTTTTCACGTGCAAAGCTGCAGATATTGATTTCTGTTTAGCCCACTTTATTTAAGAATATAATATTGAAATTTTGACTTCAACCCTGTTGAAGGAACGTTGCTTCAATTATCCGACTGGACACTGCATGAGAAGATATCCCCAATTCTTCGGATGTATTGGACTATCTTTTCTTGTTAGGTTTTTATTACAGAATCTTTTCTACCTTTTGTTTTCAACATGAATTTGTTCTGATATCATGCTGATCCTTTGAAAGTTGTTTTGATGAGTACAGTCTTTACTGGCTTGCTATACTCTTACTATGAGATGTAGCATCAACATTCTTGACCAAAATCTCTTCATAGCAAAGGAATGAAGTTCTTTTGCTGGATGTTCAGCTTTTTCTTTCATTAGTAGAAATGTTCAGATCTGGTAGCGTACTTGTGCTGAACTCACTGTGCTATTTAAGGCCTTGTGATTTTTAGATTGTCATAGACAAGTTAAGAAGAGCAATTTGATTAGGAGAAATAATTCATTTGTTTGGTCAAGATATCCAGGATGTGTCTTGGGTGGGTGTTCATACGTTGTGAATGAGGACACAGAAAAAAAAAAAAGAAGAGTTCTTCTGTTTTGTATGATCTGAAATTAATTTCAGGAACTTAAGATATAGAAAATTAAAAAACGATGTCTACATGGAAAATCTGTGTACAAAATTGAGCTTAAGCCTCAATAAGATGATGAAACATAGGAGGAAGATGCGTAAAGGGATGGAAGAACCCCCTAAAAGATTTTTTACCTTGTAAAAGTGCTACTTCATTTCAGTTCTCACTATCCCTTTAACTTGGGTTTCAGCATGGTATTGCGAACAACCCTAAAACTAAAATAAACATGAAAAGAACAGGAGAAGCATTCGGTGTACCCGGCTCGGACTAAACAATCAATATGCAATTAATAAATGTTAAAAGAGAGTATGAGGATCACTTACCTCAGACGACGGCGAGGCGAGGTCGACGGCGGCCGAGTAGCTAGGGCTAGCGATGGAGGTTTGATGTCGGCGCGCAGCTAGGGCATCGACCGAGAGAGGATGAGGAGAGGGGGCCGGGCGAGCGTTAAAGACAAGAAGAAAACAAACAAGAGGAGGAGGAGGAGGAGGAAGAGAAGGAGGAGGAGGAGGCTTACCTCAGACGACGGCGAGGTCAACGGCGGCGGAGAAGTGGAATCTTCGATCGCCGATCGGGGATAGGGATGGAGATGAGATCAGTTTGATCGGGGATAGGCATCGACCGAGAGAGTATGAGGAGAGGGGGCCGGGCGAGCGTTAAAAAACAAGAACAAAACAAATAAGAGGAGGAGGACGAGGAGGAGGAGGAGGAGGAGAAGGAGCAGGCTTACCTCAGAGGAGGAGGAGGAAGACGGCAACGGGGAAGCTACGGCTTGCGATGGAGGTGAGAAGTCGGCGCGCGCACAGGTAGGGCATCGACCGATAGAAATGGAGGAGAGGGGGCCGGGCGAACGGCTGGAGGGTTTTATGTTTTCTAACGACGCTTTTAAGCGTCGTCATTTCTAAATCTTTTACCGACGCTTTGACGCGTCATCGATTCTTGCGATTTACCGACGCTTACTAAAAGCGTCGGCAAAGGTTGGCGCTGAGCCAAACTTTTCCGACGCTTTCCCCTAGCGTCGGGAAAACGGAGTCGGCAAAAATCACATTTGTTGTAGTGTCAGGATAATGTAAAGATTACCTCCAGTGATCTTTCTGACAAATATAACCCTTGTGATCTTTGCTGGTTCCTCTGAATTTTTGATTGAAAGTTGCATAAACAAAGCCGAGCATGCATCAACTTATATTACGTTAAAATTCGCTCTATACTCCTTTCTCTTTTCTTTCCATAAAGGATGCGGCTCGACTAGGGTTATGTATGCCCCATTTTCATTAATCTTTCATTGCGTGTATGAGATTGCACAAACAATACGGTAGTATGTTGTTAGGATTTATGATAAATGAAAGCCTTACAATCCCTTGCTGCACCTTACTAGCCAAACTATTAAATAAGCATCATAATTAACTCACTTTTCTCAAGGGCAAAACAAAGATTCCTTCATTAATCTGATCGAGGAAAAAGAAAAAAATCATTGAACCCACTCAACTCAAATCTCTTTTTTTTTAAAAAAAAAGCTAAAGTAAGGTCTAAGTCTCTCTTTTTACCTTTCCTTAATAAATCATAAAATTAAGTTCCAAAGCCTCTTTATATTACTGAGCTCTGTTATGTATAATTCGGATTGAATTTCTCATCTAGTTAAAAGAGAGCACAAGTTTTCCAATATAGATATAACTAGTTAAAATCTTTTTTGAAAAAAAAAATTGCATTTATTGACCGATTTTGAGCCCAAATGATATAATTTGGCATTGATTGCTTAGTACATTGCACCTTTAAAAGGTCACGCCACAACATCGATGGAGTAATTTGTATTTTTACTTTTCCATGAGCGAGCAAAGAAAGGGTATCCCAACATGAGATCCCCTTAAACAAGTGACAAACGCTTTAAATAAATTTTACATTTCCAGCAACTTCAGCCATAAAAATGAGCCTTCTTTTCTAATAAGAGATGAACTCTCAAGTCATCTTAGAACATTTTAAGCTCAGAATTATGTAAACTTCTAGAAATTGTTTCTCAATATCCTAATCTTATATTAGGTATCTTTAAATTGCATGAACAATAATCTGCCCTACTTTAGCATTGCTAGAAGGTGATTCTGGATCTCACATCTCCGTTAAAAGAAAAGGATGTATACTTTTGTTGTAAGATCTCTATTTAAAAATCTTCTTCTTTTGTACTCTTTCCACTAGACGATGATATGTGGAATTATCATCCATAACTTTCACCTTCCTCATGAAACAATTTAAACTTGCTTCTTAGTGATAAACGAAAGCATTTAATAATTGCCCCTCTATTAGAGATGAAATAGTTTACTTCAAATCTTAGAAGCAGGGTCACTAAGTACAAACCCCTGAAACATCATGTGCTATTGGGTCTGTTCCCATATCAACTCTATTGTTGATTCCGCTCGCATTTCCTAATGACCCCATGTCCTCATCATTCTCTTCTCTTTTTTTTTGTCAAAACATCAACTAATATTTATTTAATTAATTTATCACAGAATCACAAACTAATGCACTCTATCCATTGTGGAACATTTGAGCCTAAAATATTCTTCAAGATTGAAAATTATTTTCAGAATTTACTAAATGACTTCCAATCAAAATACTAATCTTGCATTATAATTTGAAAAAATCTAATATTTCACATTCCAAGTAAACCAAGGAGAAATTCTTAAATCTCATTTCTCAAATATACTTTCTTTCTATATAATAGTTGCCTGCATAATTGTCATACAGATTTTATCCTCGAAGAATATTAAAAAATATCTTTCCTTGTCCAAGCCTTAAACAACTTATGCATGAATCCTATCTTGCCATCAAAATAATTAACTTTAAACTAGAAGTATTATCCACAATACTCAGTATCATGTTAAACTTTCAAAATCACATATATACTGATATGCACTGTACTTTAATATTCCATGGCTGGTACTCCACTTAATATTAGTCAAAATATACTTTAATCATAATCCAAAATACAAATTACTCCATCGAGGAATCTCCAAAATAATTTATTCTTATTTTGGCATAGCTTGTTAGCATTCTGATTCAAAACACCAAAATCCTTAGTCGTCTTAAGTCTTGAATTCTAATACCATACCCGCCATAATCATGCCCCTAGAATGATTTTGTATTAGCCTTAACTTCTTTCTTTTTGTTGCTCATTGTCATCTATCAAAATATTCGTGTCAAGCAATTTTCGTGACTGACCGATGATGCAACCAATAAAATCTTTTCTTTCTTTCCAATTATACGGAATCTCACTAAATGAGACTTAACTACCCCTGCCCTTATTAAAATTTAAAATTTTTACTCATGGTTAACCTATTGCTCTGATACCACACGATGTCACGCCCCGGACCCGGATCCGTGACACGGCCGTGCTATTGCCGACTACCGCCCACAATAGCACGCAACCTCATACCTGGGTAACAGGGTAGTCAAACCAACCAAATCTTTTCATATGAAAGCATTCGTAATACAACATGCTGGTCAGTACCCAAATACAGAGCTTCTATGTAGTTTATGTACACAAAAGTATACTTGCTTTACCCCAAAAGAAAGAAGCCCTGATATCAAATTAACGTGTCTCTAGCAGCTATCAGTGATGAGGATCTGAAAGAAAAAGTAAATGAACGGATATGAGCTACACGGCTCAGTAAGTAATCATACATAATCTTACCGGATCGAATATAATGGTAACCATGTTTATGCAGGGTTTGAGAAGCTGACATGCGTATTATCTCACAGTTTATCATGGCAAAATATGTATGCTTGGAAAACAAAGCAGTATTTTCAGTCAACAGAATTTTCATAAAACGTAAGAATTCATGCGATTAGCATCATTTAAAGGAGATAGCGGTTTTAGCAAAATACAACATTTCATAAGGATATATTCAAAAAAATCCGTTGTAAAACAATGTATGCTTTGGCCAGGCACGTTCATAAATGTCACGGTCCGCCCGCGCAGGCACGTGACTATCGGGCCCACATGAGGGGGAAACACGGGGCTCCCCTGCCAGATGTTGGCCGGTTCCGGGGCTTCACGCAAGCGTCCTTCAACCCTCACCGATTTTGCTTCTCCCCAAAAATGCATCTGCAGGATTTGGAAGCACCCGCCTCATATACCCAGGCTCTGAAACGAGCCTCATGATCATGCTTCAAATATCATTTTCATAAAGTATGCATATGAAACCGTGCCCCCGGCATGCCGTGGTCCATTCTCTCGGATGCTACTGCGAAGTCCATTCGGCCACTGGCGGGGCCAGCTAGTCATTCTCGGCCACTAGCAAGGCCAGCGAAGTTATTCTCGGCCACTAGCAAGGCCAGCTCAGTTGCATTCGATCAGTAGCATCTTTGAGCCCATTATAATAGTGCCTCTTGGCTAGATAGTATTTCATTATACCAACTTGCATGCATGATTAAAATATCAGCATCATCATGTTGCATACATAGCCATAGCTTCTGAGATCATGCAAGTTACTTATGCATTGTATCATCTCATGCATGAAACATATATACTTAAAATAAATGCTTAGGAAACATTAATAACATGACATGATCCCTAACAGGATTAGAACAGGTTACTTACTTGAGGATGATAGTGTTATTTTGATGATTAACAAGCAATTATCTAGAGCATGCTATAAGTTAAATTGATACTTCATTTATAAGTTCATTAATCTCAGTATATTTGGTTAATTGAAAATAGATACATGACCTTGTTCATTTGAATGAATCTAACCTCGAGAATGCAGCAAAGTGTGGTTTGAGTCGACCCATAGGTTGATTGGGTCGACCCCGGCACATCAAGAAGTCATCTGGCACACTCCTGCAAAAATGGCACAAATGAACAGTGAGTTGGGTCGACCCAAGGTAAGCATGAGTCGACCCAACCTCCAAAGAACCTCAAAACACAACAGAAGAATGCTCTCTGGATTTACTGAGAGGGTCGACCCACACAGTGGTTGAGTCGACCCAATCTTGAGTCGACCCAAACCCTGAGAGGGTCGACCCAAAGGCAAGACAGAAAGACAGACAAAAAATGGTTCTCTGGAATTACTGAGAGGGTCGACCCAAGAAGAAGTTGAGTCGACCCAAGTGAACTTTGAGTCGACCCAAAGAATGGTTGGGTCGACCCATGGGAAGGAAGGCTGAAATTGAGGTTTCTGTGGTTTCTGAGAGGGTCGACCCAAGGAATGTTTGAGTCGACCCAAGTGAAGGTTGGGTCGACCCAAGGACAGGTTGAGCCGACCCAAACACGGGCTGAACATAACGGCTAGTTGTGCAGAAATGCTTTTTGGACTCCCAACGGCTATAAACGGCTAGTTTCTTCAATCCAACGGTCAGAAAGGACTATTTGGAGGTTGGAGAAGTATTTAAGAGGGAGTATTCATCAGAGAAATAAAGCTTTTGGGAAAATACATCAAGTACATTCAAGAGAGAACCCTAGCAAGGCAAGCTTAATCCAAGTGCTTCATTCAAGAGTCAAAAGAAAGGGGTTGAGCAGATTCAAAGAGTCATCAAGAGCTCCATCCTCCCTTGAAGAGTGAAGCATCCTTGACAAAGAAGAGCAAAGCCACTTCAAAGCGATAAATACTTTCTAACTCTTCTTTGTAGCTTATATTGTTTCATATGCTCTTTTAGGAGTTTGAATCTTTTCTTTTGTTAATTAAACACTTTGTAAAGGTTCGTTGGTGAGCCCGCAAAACCAACAAAGGTTTTTGGTAAACCCGGAAAACCAAAGTGTAAAGGTTTGTTGGTGAGCCCGCAAAACCAACAAAGGTTTTTGGTGAACCCGGAAAACCAAGTGTATAGGTTCGTTGGTGAGCCCGCAAAACCAACAAAGGTTTTTGGTGAACCCGGAAAACCAAGTGTATAGGTTCGTTGGTGAGCCCGTAAAACCAACAAAGGTTTTTTGGATTGTGAGCCTGGAAAACAATCCAACTGTAATCCGTGGGATTATAGTGAATTCCCAAGGGGACGCTTGGGGAGTGGACGTAGGTGCTAAGGAGAGCACCGAACCACTATATATTGTTGTGTTTGTGTTGTGCTTGTGCTTACGTTTATTCTTGCATCATCTTCTATCTTTGCACTAGTTTAAATCATTCAAATAGTTTAAGGAAGCATCCACCGCACTTAATTAAGAAAACATTTAAAGCACCAAAATTTAGAAGAAACCAATTCACCCCCCCCCCCCTCTTGGCTTGTCACCTTGGGCAACAAGTGGTATCAGAGCCAGGTGCTCTAATAGTACTCATTGATCTCACAATCAAGAGTTAAAGATCATGACAACCCAAGTGGGATATTCTATAAGTGAGGGACAATTAATTGATAGACCTCCACTATTTGATGGTATAAACTACACATATTGGAAAGCACGCATGCGCATTTTCATTCAAGCACATGACTACGATTTATGGAGTATCATAGTCAATGGGCTACACACAAACACTAATCATGATAAAGAAAGGGCTCAGCAAAATGCAAAAGCCATGAATATTCTATATTGTGCATTGGATGATAGTGAACTTAATAGCATATCTTTTTGCATAACTGCTAAGGAAATATGGAATATGCTTGAAGTTAAATATGAATGCACTAATGTTTCTAGTGAATTTGAAACTAGTTCCGAAGAAGAAGAGCATCAAACTGAAACTGAAAATCTATGCTTTGGAGCACATGAAGATGAGGTATGTACTCGAACACAAAGTGATTTCTCATTCAAAAATCAAGTACATACTGAAGCTCAATCTGATTTTACATTTGATGAACTTCATGATGCTTTTTCTGATTTATACTTAGAATATAAGAAGCTTAGTTTAAAGAATAAAAAGCTAAATCAGAAAAATCTATCTCTTGCTGAAAGCTATAATATAACTCAGAAAAATAATAAATTACTTTCAGAAGACAATGAAAGGCTAACTAAAGAAGTTAACAAATTTAAGCCTATAGTTAAAAAATTTACTATCAGCTCTGAAAAACTGAACTTAATGATAAATAATCAAAGAGCTGAATTTGAAAAGGCTGGATTAGGATATCAATCTTGGTACACACAAAAATCCCTTAATGATATATGTGTTAAATCCTCCACTATCTATCCTAAAACGGATTCTAATTTATCTAATGAACCTAATGAACAAAAACAGAAAATTAAAAATCCATCATCCACTTATATTAAATCAATGTTTGTTAAATTTAATAAGAGTATGCAGAAATACATTCCTTATAATCCTAAATTCTGCAAGCCTATGGACAAAATAGCCATTAAGAAAATATGGGTTCCAAAAGGAACAATAATAGCTAACCTACAAGGACCCAAAAGAGCTTGGGTTCCTAAGTTGAAAATCTGAATATTTTCTGTAGGTGTGTCTAGCACTCAAGGCTCCAACAAAAGATGCTAATTTAGAAATTGGGTGCTCTAGACATATATTAAAGAATGAAACTTAAAATATACTTTAGAAAAATAATTGAAATGAAAAGAATAATGAAATTAGTAATCCTTGCATCTCATCATTCTCTTTGCCTTAGTATCTAATTAAAACATAAATTGGAGGTATTAATCAATTTTGTGATATAGGTAATATTTTTAAAAATATAATCAAATCACTTCATTTTATAGTATGCCTTACTTACTGCTGGATAAGTTGCTAAATGATTAATCAATTTATTAAGAATAACTCTATGAATTCTCTATCTACTTGATTAAGAATTTTTATCAATGGTATTATCTTATTGATCATAGACATGAGAATGTATACTTGGTATGCCTTTAAATATATGCACTATGAATACCAAGACTAAAGAAACCACTTTTGGCATATAAAATCAACTCATACTAGTATGGACTTAATCTCAAAAGACCTTGTCATTGGTTCACTTAGATTAATTTTTGCAAGGTCAAAGTTTGCTATGTATGTCATCTAGAAAAATAAACTAGAATCATTTCTAAATTTGAAAATATTGTTTCCACCTTTTAGCCGTTGGAAATTCTCCATAAGAACTTATTTGGATCACTAGGATTGTGAACCTAGGAGATAAGCTCTCTAATTTTGTAATTATGGATGATTTCTCAAAGCTAATGTTGGTTTTATTCTTGGCACTTAAATTGAAATATTTTCTGCTTTGGCACAAACTTACAAAAGGTTTCAAATGAAAAAGATTTGCAAACTGTGAAAATTCATGGCACAGCTTTGAAAACCAATTTGTTGATAAAATGGTATTGAATACAATTGTGCTTGCACCAAGAACACTATTGCATATAGGGGTTATAAAAATAAAAAAAATAGAACCTTTGTTGTGTAAGGACAATGCTTTGTGATAGCAGTTGATTAATACTATCATCACAGCTTGTCATATTATAAGGTTTCTATTAAATCTATTTTTAAAGAAAACCCCATGTGAACTCATGAAAAACAGAAAATCAAATGTTGCATACCTTCATGTTTTTCAGTTATACATATTATGTTCTCAAGAATGAAATATATGCCAAATCTGATAAAACAAGTATTTCTTTGGATATTACTCTTTAAGCAATGCATATAGAATATTCAATGAAAAGATACTAGTTGTAGAAAGATCAATTTATATTATTCTTATTAAAACTAGATCTTTTATTGAGAATATAGTTTATCACTTTGATTCTATGTAACAATCTGAATTTTGATAGAAACAACTATTTAAGATAATTTGATTAAAACTTAACTGGTATATCTTATTGATAATTATCTTAAGCAAATAGAATCTAAGCTAAATTGCTTTTGAAAATAAGAAATTGGTTTGACTTTGATAAATCTCCTTATTGCCACACATGGGTGTCCTTGAACCATATTAATTAATAAAGTTATCTCTTTAGTTCAAGTGACTTGTGCTTGCTTATATTTAGGCAATTTCTTGAGTAAAGTGACTCAAATTCAATTAGTGTCATGTCTCATATTGAGTCATCTAGTTAAGAAATATGTTGTATGAATGTTTTTGTATCCTAGAGAACCTAATGAATTGCCTTCAAGAAAAGAAAAAGATTTTGCTAATGATACAGGATTTGTGAGCAAGAAATTTCAACTTGAAGGATACCTCGATGAAAGATACAATAAACATTCCCTTGGAAACAAAAAAAAAAGAGCAAGATTTTCTTCAGCCAAGGGTGTAAAGAATCTAAAAGGTATTTGGCTAAATGCACTGGTAATCTAAACTCTTCTCTTGTGAGTTAGTTGAGCAAAATCAATAGTCTGAAATTATATGGTAGCATGATTAAAACTTTAATTGCTGATCATCTTGATATCATGCTTCATTCTCATGCTAGTGATGATTGTTTCATGGTGTGATTAAATTGAAGTTTACTTTTTCCTATATAATGCATAACCATGAAATACACAAGTTTATGCCTCAAATCTCTAATTCAAAATAACTTGTGATAAGCTATGAATCATTGGGCATAATGAAAATGCTGTTTGCATGATATACATTTATATGCAGCATATAAGATTATCTCTTTATTCTGCTCTTTCATGTAAATTACTTGAGAATAATAAAAAGAAAGAGAGATAAAGAAAAGAAAATGAACAATTATTCAAGGAAATACTCCAATCTTTAGGAAAAGCAAAACAAGCATAATATATTTGGCACATTTGTGAGACTAATATGAACATTCCTTTTGGAAGAGATAAAATCTGTAATTAATTACATAAAAAGTTTGAAGTGAACATTTTAACCCTTCTATATTGCTCATCATAGGGATGGTGCTAATGGGGAGGCTAGTGGTAGTACCTGGCACTATTTGACCCAACTATTTGGTGTAGGGCATATTAGGGACGGCACAAGAGGGAGGCTAGTGGTAGTACCTCGTGCCCCTTCTAACTCCACCGGATAGGGAGCAAATAGAGTATAGAGCATAGAAAAGTAAAATCAAAAGAAATGAAAATTAGAATATTCACTGAGTGGTTAAAGGAAGAAATTCAAAAATGAGGAAATGAATGACAAGATAAATGAAAGTATATAAAAAGCTTGTGAAAAGCCAAATAAAATTTTTAATCACTTGAAAACACACTTTAAGGATGAAATCAGTGCAAGATTCTATTTAAATAGGAGGAGTTTATTTGAAAAGAATTGATTTTGATCATTGACATGCTTGCTCTTAATATTTTAATGCATGACTTAACACATAATATATTTTGCATATGGCATGATGTCTTGAATTATGGGTTCTCAATATTTTGTAATGCTCCATGCTTGGACAATTTGATTGAATGTTTGAAATACTACATAAAATTTTTATTTGGTATTATTGAAAAGAAATTTCAGAATTGTCGTTCACAATCATCTTTAAAATCTGAAAGTTGAATAAATTTGTAAAAAGGAGAAGAGAAGGATATCTCTATTTAGGTAAAATGAATTGATTTTGTTTTATCCTTCAACTTGCCTAACTTTGGTATATAATGTTCAAATTCATACCAAAACTCAACATAAATACAAATATTCTGAATATGCTCTTATATGTTTGAAATATGTGTTTTCAATCGTAATGATTTAAGATGAGCTACAATGTGAAGATACATATCTCAAATTACAACTTTGAAAGCCTCATTGAGAATCTTTATGAAATTCAGAATCTGATTTTGTATAAAAGCTTAAACTCAATATGAATTTCTAGATAAAACTACAGCTTAAGAAAAATAGAATAATTCTGATGCCTTGATTGCTTGCCCCGATATGTATCTGAAACATATCATTTCTTATCTTCAAAGTGTACTAATATTGGTCTGAATGATGTGTCTTTCGATGATCTTGATTGCAAACAAATATTTTTAATATATAATTTTATTTTGATATTGAAAAGATTTATTGTGCTTCATATATACATTGCTGAAAAACTTTGATTAAGAAATTGAGTTCTATAAATATATATACTTCAATGATCATCTATATATATTTTTTTTCTTCTCCTACATTATTAAAGACTTCCATCAAAATATATATGTATATATATATTATTAAAAGAGTGAATGATCTTAAGTCTAGAAATATTTCAGCTCACTCAAATGATTCTTAAAAGAAAGAAAATGTAAATGCTTTTGAAAGAATTTGAGCTTCAAATGAATCATTTTCTGATTAATATTTCAGTACATTTTCTCAAAGATTAAGAGGAAGCATAACTTGTTCTTAAAAGATTAAAAAGAGTGATTGCTATAAATTTCGAATAATTCTAGATCACTCTACATTCTTGATATCATAAAGTTTCAGTTTTATTCACGTTTATCATTAAAATCTGAAATTCAACAAAAGATAAGAATAATTAAAGAAGAATGCATCTTTTAAGGGGGAGCTTTAGATATTCTTATCCTAAAGTTACTTTAATTTGATGCATACCTTGAATTTTATGGATTGATTTTGATGAACCTCCTTATATTGCAAGACTTGCTTTAATTATATAATAAGTTTATACCTTGAGATGGGTTCTATAAAAGTTGTCTTATCTCAAACCTTGAGTCTTATGAAAATAAAATATATTTTCGAGATTGACAATTTTATTGAACAAATTCTAAAACTCTCAAATGGAATGATTAATTAAGGGGGAGAAAGAAAATTTCAGAGGGAGAGATCATATAGAACTTAATCATGTAAATTCACAACTAAAGATGAGAGAAAGAATACTAAATGTAAAGTGGTATTAAACTTTGTGCCTCATTGAATATCTTTTGAAAGTTGGATTTTCATCTGTACTTAATTGGTAAATCACTTGTTTTGAAAACTAAGTGAAAAGGATTCCATTTGTCTTAGTATTGGAAATTTACTTTGGAATCTACTAATGAACTCTTATTGGCTTGCACTTTAGTGTTTCAATCATGAGCCAATTCATTTTAATTGATTTTGATGATATGATCTTTAAAGGAGTAAAAGAAAGTCTTTAAGAGAGCTTTCAAAGAACTTTCAAAGCCCTGAATTTTATGTATCCTACATTGCATAAATTCATATTTTGGTATCTATGCTCCAATACTTTTATATCATGAAAGAACTTTGAAGTCATTAAGAATTAAGGATTCAACATAATCTTATGTTTTTCGAGTATATAAGTTTTGATCTTTATCTGCTCTTATACTATACTCTAAAAATTAATTAGATTGCTCTCATGTTGCTATATACTTAATATATTAAAAAAAAAAGGGTATTGAAGTTTCATTCGTGCTTTCTTTGAATATTATTCTTGATACTCCTTGAAATAACTTGAAAAAGATTCCATCTACACTTGATTTCAAAACTATCTTTGGAATCTACATTTAGAGATCACTTCTGGCTTATATCCTAAATATCTCATTCCTAAAGCCAAACACATAGAAATAAGATATGATTTTATTAGGGATCATGTGCAAAATGGAAACATATGTATTGAGCATATATGCACTGAAAAATAATTAGCCGACATATTCACAAAACCCTTGAGTGAAGATAGATTCTGCACGCTAAGGAGAGAATTAGGTATATGTGATCCTTTTTATTGAAGAAATATAAAAGGGAGCAAGTAGTCTCATGATACATTCCTCCAATTTCTAAAAATCCATGAAACATGAGTCAAACTTGTTATCTATAGATTCCTTACTCATGTATCATTGTCCCAGAAAGAATTTATAAGGATTGGAAGCAAGGAAAATTTTTAGAAGCAAAAAGGAAGAGAAAAGAAAAATTCTGCACTTGGGTCAACCCAACCCAGAATAGGGTCGACCCAACGTTGAGTCGACCCAAGAAGTTTCTTGAGTCGACCCAACGTCGGGATCCCACTGTTAAAAGGGGGACCCGTGAGCTATCTAGGGCACTATTTACCCTTTGTCCTCTTCCGAAAACCTTATTTTTCACTCTCAAATCTTCTCCAATCATCTCCAAACAGTAGATTACTTCAAGATCTTGGAGAAATGGGACCCGAGAGAGCCGTAGCCAAGCGATCCGGGAGAGTCTCACGATCTTGTTTAGAGACTAGGATATGTATCTAGTTCTCATATGTATTTGGTGGTTATCATGCATCTTTAAACTTTGATTGAGGAATATTGTATTTGCTTTTGCTTTTGATATACTAAAATGTTCCTATTTTGATCAATGAAGTTTGAAGTTTGGTATTTATTGCATCTTTCCCATGTATCTTTTTGATGATAACAAAAAGGGGGAGAAGAAAAGAAAGAGTATTTAATTTGAGAAGTAAAGAAAGAGTATTAATTTTGGGAGAAGTAAAGATATTGTTTAGAGAGTAAACAAAGTAACAAAAAGGGGAGAAGTAAAGATGTCTTAAGAGTAAGTAAAGCAAGCTAAAGAAAGGATTATGTAAAGAAAGAGAAATAAGAACTTATGCAAGAAAAGAGAAATAAATGGGCAAACAAATTGAAAATCATATAAGAAAGCTTATACATCTAAGGGGGAGCAATTTGCAACAATGAAAATGATCAACTCAAAAATTTATATCAAATTTCAGAATTTGGCACACATAAATTCAGAATTTGGCACGCACCTCTCGCACCCCGATACATAACCTGAAACTCAGAGTTTATCTCCAATTTTTGAAGTTTCATTGCTAATGAATTATAAATAAAAGGGGGAGCAATTCAAAAAGTCAAATTGGCAACATTTAAATGATATAGGGGGAGATTTCACAAGTATATATGAAAAGCTGAAATTCAGCAGTTTAATCCCTTTTATAAACTGATTTTAAAGACAAGTATCAATAGGCTTATACTCTTTATTTTGTAATCATCAAAAAGGGGGAGATTGAGGATGATAGTGTTATTTTGATGATTAACAAGCAATTATCTAGAGCATGCTATAAGTTAAATTGATACTTCATTTATAAGTTCATTAATCTCAGTATATTTGGTTAATTGAAAATAGATACATGACCTTGTTCATTTGAATGAATCTAACCTCGAGAATGCAGCAAAGTGTGGTTTGAGTCGACCCATAGGTTGATTGGGTCGACCCCGGCACATCAAGAAGTCATCTGGCACACTCCTGCAAAAATGGCACAAATGAACAGTGAGTTGGGTCGACCCAAGGTAAGCATGAGTCGACCCAACCTCCAAAGAACCTCAAAACACAACAGAAGAATGCTCTCTGGATTTACTGAGAGGGTCGACCCACACAGTGGTTGAGTCGACCCAATCTTGAGTCGACCCAAACCCTGAGAGGGTCGACCCAAAGGCAAGACAGAAAGACAGACAGAAAATGGTTCTCTGGAATTACTGAGAGGGTCGACCCAAGAAGAAGTTGAGTCGACCCAAGTGAACTTTGAGTCGACCCAAAGAATGGTTGGGTCGACCCATGGGAAGGAAGGCTGAAATTGAGGTTTCTGTGGTTTCTGAGAGGGTCGACCCAAGGAATGTTTGAGTCGACCCAAGTGAAGGTTGGGTCGACCCAAGGACAGGTTGAGCCGACCCAAACACGGGCTGAACATTACGGCTAGTTGTGCAGAAATGCTTTTTGGACTCCCAACGGCTATAAACGGCTAGTTTCTTCAATCCAACGGTCAGAAAGGACTATTTGGAGGTTGGAGAAGTATTTAAGAGGGAGTATTCATCAGAGAAATAAAGCTTTTGGGAAAATACTGTTAGATGTATGCCCTAGAAGCCAATCTGGCTGACACATTATTAATTTTAGGGACATAATTTTGTACTTGACTATTTATTATTAAATAAATAAAAGGCATCTTTTCATTCATATTGTTTATGTGTCTATGAATCGTCCAAGAAATTAATAAGATGATGATACATATTCTCAAGAGTTGAGAATTTGAGCCATGTATCATTGGTGATTAGTTTCTAAATGCTCCTGATCAATGGATCATCACGAGGACGGTGATCGATCCGATCAGTGCACAGATCACTTTCCTTCTGGATGGACGAGACTTGAGTCCACAGTGTAGGGACACTGAAGTGATAGTGCAGGTGCTTGTTAGAGAACAAGGGTACTGAGCGTGACCAAGACAAGAAGTCACTTGGATGTCTATCCACTCGTCAGTGACTTACTTGATGTTGCAGTAGTGTGACTGGTCCTTTGACCTGCGGTGCTTCGGCTACTCACAGTGAGGTTATTGTAGTTTGACTGCACACATACATGGTCTCTAGCCATATGGGTCCATGCAGTGTAGATTGGCTGCAGTAAGTTCACTGTAGGAGTAGGGTATGCACCTATATGGAATCTATCGACCTTGATAGATAAGGAGAGATCCTATGTGATTTATAAGACTGAGTTCGTAAGACCTCGGCCGGGGCAGTATGCACAGTGGAGAAAGAGTTTTCCACTCTCGAACTTAAGTCGAATAAATTTTGACATATGACAGACGAAGGGGTTTGACGAGTTATCCATGACCTCCGTCTTGTAGGGATCCACGATAGAAGGACTGTAACACATGACAACTGCACCTAGAGGTTCATCATTCTATTCTGCTGGGTAGCCACTACATGCTGCTAGGTGTCACTGGTGGATGGTGGGACTCATAGGGATTATCTTGATGATCGATAAACCCTAATGAGTTGAGTTGGAATCGTTCCAACCCATTGAAAGGAGTTTCAATGATACTGAGATGGAGATCTCAATATGTCTCATTACCAGTCAGATTAGAACCTATGAGGTCACACACATTAGAGGTTCTGATTATTAGGATTGTCGATTTGTGATTTGGAATCACAATGTCAATTGTCAATAAGATTGATGTACAAAATAACCCACTAAGAGTTAGTGAGTTAAATGGAAGAATTAAATAATTATAATTAGATTATAATTGAGTCTTTTATTGCTGATTAATTGAGTCAAATTATGTTGGATCTGATCCAAAAAAATTTGACTCAAATCCTAGTCAAGAGTTGGCTAGATCGAGTCCCAAAAATTCTACCTAAATTCAGCCTTTTTCCTTATATGAAGCCTCCCTCTTAATGCCCTATTTTGAGGAGTCAAAATAGGTAAGAGGGGGCAGCCAAGAGGGCAAGGAAGAACGTGGCCCCCTCTCCTTCTTTGCTGGGAGCCAGCGCCCCTTGATTCAAGGAATCAAGGGGCCCGCCAATGCAAAAAAAAGGGGGAGGCGCCAAGGAATCCTAGTGGGACTAGGACCCTTGGCGCCTAGGGTTTTGAACCATATAAAAGGGAGCCCCACGTCCCAGATTTTAGAGAAGAACTTCTCCCAGCCGTGGGGCAGCAAGAAGGATTTTTGGGGATTTTTAAATCAGCAAATAGGGAGAGAAAAGAATAAAAAAGGTGAAGGGTTTTCTTCTTCCTTTTGAAGGCTGCACAAGGTGGGATCCTTGTGATTTCTTCTTCCTTCTTCTTCGACATCCAAGAGAGGCTTTTGCAAGGAGCTAGCACCCCGGTGAAGCCCCATCTCTGATCTTCAGCAACCTCGTGTGGATACTTGTAGAGGCCGGACGTTTGTGCGGCTACAAGGAACCAAACCACGATCATCGGTTGCGGTGTTCTTCTACCCGCACAAAGGTGAAGATGAGATCTTCATTTGAAATTTTATATTTCTGATTTTCTAGTATTTAACAATTCATAATTAATTATTAGATCTTAGTTTAGTCCCCATCTTAATTCAAAAGGGTTCTGAATCGTTTTGATTCAGAAAAATTTTGAAATCTACCCGATCCTGTTCCGGCGTATGCGATGCACCGGGCCCGGCATGCGGATTCCGCCGCGAACGTCGCGCCGCTGTGGGGCAATCCAACAGTGGTATCAGAGCCATGGTTTTGGGGATCCAATTAAGATAATAGTTAATTAATTATGAATTAGTTCTGATTTTTAATTATTATGCATGCTGAAAAATTCTGCGTGCTGAAATTTCGTGTTGCTGAAAATTTTCAGCATGCTGATTTTGTTAGATCGATCATGCGATGTTAGTTTTAAAATTATGATATGATTATGATGTTTAAAATTAAGGTATTGCATGATCTGGATCTCAGATGGTTGCATAATAAAATTAAAATCAGATTAGATAAAATCATGCATGAGATGCATGTGGTGATGATCATAGGATTCAAACCCTTTTGGTATCGAATGTAATGACCTGCGATGTGATCTGTAATGTCATGTAATTTTGCAGATGCTTGCATGCATCTTATTTAATATTTTGAGAGGCCTGCGTGCCTCCTAAAAGGGAGATGTAATTTATTTTTATTTTTATTTTATATCTGGTTGTATTTCTGTGATGTGATGTACGTCAACGATCAAATCAAAGATGATGCATGAGATGAGCAGGGGTCTAAACGGTTGATGGCGATTGGATCAAGAGTTGGTCAAGGATCGAATCAAGGAGGCTTGGAACCAATTCAAAAGTTGAAGACCAGTTGATCGATTGACGTGCATGTGCTTGTAATACGACCTAACTAGAATCCATGATCATCACCTATTTAAAGTTTAGCTTTAATTATTGCTGCGATCATAACTGCCTGCAATGTGCCGTTTGCATGTGATGTGAATGAGAGTCGGGTAGATAGGTTTACATGTGATGTAGCAAACCCAATTGAGACCTAAATTAAAACCTCCTCAATCAAGTCGAGAGTGAACCGACATGAGCAAGTCATATTAGATTAATTGATTTAATTGGTGTCTAGGAAAGCATTAAAGGTGGTTACTTAATTAGGACCTTACTCTCTGAGTAAGGGGAGCCTCCCACCTGCTTACCTGGCCAATTGTTCGATTACCTCTTATGAAGAGCTCAAGTTGCAAACACTAAGACCTGATTAACCAATATTAAGTCAATAGGTCTTCCACTGTAGTAGAGCTGCTAAGGCCTTTCTGATGTTGATTTGTCTCGGCTGGACACAGTGGTCAAGTTGCATCGGGGGGCTGGACCTCTCTATAGACATGAGATGTTGTAGGGTAAAGGTGGGGTTGGGCACCAATAACTGTTAGGTGAGGACCCAATGACGACTTTATTCCTACGGTTATATGGTGGGTCTGACTTAACTAAGAAATGGGACCAATAACTGTTAGGTGAGGTTTTCATGGCTTAGAGACCAAGTTACACTGCAACATGCTTCAGAAGCATTGTACAAGAGTTGTACATTCATCAATCTATGTGTCACCAATAACTGTTAGGTGAGGTGGCATGTAAATTGATGGGACCGCAGTACCCACTAGAAACCCTAGTCGTGTGGGATTTCCGTTTCCCTACCAGGGGAGTGTGAGGGATTCGAGAAAATAGTGGGAGTTACATTTGTTCTAAAAGACCTTAGAACAGATTAGGATCAAGTACAAAAGTCTAACTAGAATCTTTACTCTCTGCATATACAATGTCAACTTCAAACCCTTTGACCCGTATTCTTGAGACCAACCGACTGACCGGAACCAATTACAAGGACTGGCTTAGAAATCTCTTTGGACTGTGAGAAAATAGGCTACATACTCGATTCAGATATCCCCACACTACCAACACGTCCTACTGATGTTCAGCGTGAGATGCATAAAAGGTGGTTGGATGATGACATTAGAGTAAAATGCTATATGATGGCATCCATGTCAAATGAACTCCAATGCCAGCATGAAAATATGAAGACTGCTAGGGACATACTGACACACCTGCAAGAGTTGTATGGTGAGCAGAGTCGCACAGCTCGTTTTGAAGTGTCCAAGAGGCTTTTCAAAGCGAAGATGCGCGAGGGGCAGTCTGTCCATGATCACGGTCTGACTATGATCAAGGACCTAGAGGAGCTTGAGAAGCTCGGAATGAACATGCACAAGGAATTGCAAGTGGATTTGATCCTACAGTCACTTTCTGATTCATTTGGTCAGTTTATAGTAAACTACCACATGAATAAGATTGAATGCACTAAGACTGAACTGATAAATATGTTGGTAACTGCTGAGGGAGCCTTGAAAGGTTCAAGGGGCAATGTTCTTGCTGCTGAGTTGACTTCCGTTCCAAGAGAAAGTCTACTTGGAAGAAAAAGAAGCCTGCTAAGAAGCAGAAGAAAGACAAGAAGCCAAAGAAGGAAGTTCAAAAGAAAAAGGCTAATGACAAAGGAAAATGTTTCCACTGCAATGTCGACGGCCACTGGAAAAGGAACTGTCCTTCATACCTCGAGAGCCTGAAGAACAAGAAGGCTGACACACCTTCAGAAGGTATAGACTTGCTCATAATTGAAACTAATCTAACGGTTTCTTCTACTTCCAGTTGGGTTATAGATTCTGGTTCTAGTGCTCATTTGTGCACTACCATGCAGGGTCTAAAGAAAAGTAGAAGGCTGGCGGAAGGTGCGGTAATCCTTCGGGTTGGCAACGGGGCAAAAGTTGCTGCTGTGGCTGTGGGCACCTACCATCTGCGACTACCGTCTGGTTTTAGTTTATTACTTAGAGACTGCTATTATGTACCTGTTGCTAGCAGAAATTTGATTTCTGTTTCATGTCTAGCACAGGAAGGTCATGTTTTTACATTTGACAAAGACTGCTGTTCTATTTATTTAAGAAATAAAATAGTCGCACGTGGTTTCATGATCGACAGTCTCTATCATTTACATATGGATGTATCTGTGAATGTTACCGAGCAAGAAGTGAGTGCCAAAGGATCCAAGAGATCCAGGGATGAGATAAACCAAAGATATTTGTGGCACCTCAGGCTTGGCCATATTGGAGAAGACAGAATGAACAAAATGGATAAAGATGGGCTTTTAGGCTCATTGACTTCCGAGTCATATCCAGTTTGCGAGTCCTGTCTTCAAGGAAAAATGGCTAGACTGCCCTTTGTAGGACATGGGGAGAGGACCACTGAAATACTTACCCTAGTACATACAGATGTATGTGGCCCATTCGATGTGCTAGCCAGGGAACGTTATTCTTACTTCATTACCTTTACCGATGATTATTCACGGTATGGGTATGTGTATCTTATGAGACACAAGTCTGAATCTTTTGAAAAGTTCAAAGAGTTCAAGAATGAAGTAGAAAAACAAACTGGAAAACCTCTTAAGGCTCTTCGATCAGATCGAGGAGGAGAATACCTTAGTGGGAAATTCCGGGACTATCTCAAAGAAAACGGCATAGTCTCACAATGGACACCTCCGGGAACACCTCAACTCAACGGGGTGTCAGAGAGGAGGAATCGGACCCTATTAGATATGGTCAGGTCCATGATGAACTTCACTGATTTACCTATGTTCCTTTGGGGAGATGCCTTACTCACAGCAATTTATTTATTGAATAGAGTTCCCTCTAAATCCGTTCCTACCACACCATATGAGATATGGCATGGTAAGAAACCAAGTCTTGGTCATCTCAAGATTTGGGGATGTCCGGACTACGTCAAAAGACTACAGGCGGACAAGCTAGAGGCTAGGACCATAAGTGCTCGTTTTATAGGATATCCTAAAGAGTCATTAGGATACAATTTTTACGTCTCAGAGGATCACAATGTGATTGTGAGCCGTCATGCCATCTTCTTGGAAAACCAGTTTATCCTTGATAGAGGCAGTGGGAGGAAAATTGAGCTTGAAGAGAAAGTCTCTGAAAAGCAACGAGTCATGAATCCTATTGAACCCATTCATACAGAGCCAGTACACGATGTCCCTCGACCACCTCGTAGATCTAGTAGGGTCTCCCATCCTCCCGATAGATACTTAGGTATACTAGAAGAGGATACCGAGGAAATGTTCCTAGTGGGAGATAGGGATCACATACAGGATCCCAAAACCTACAACGAGGCGATATCTGATGTCGATTCTGAGAAATGGTTGGAAGCTATGAAGTCAGAGTTAGACTCCATCCATTCCAACCAAGTCTGGACCTTAGTAGACCCACCAGAAGGTATTGTACCTATTGGATGCAAATGGATCTACAAAAGGAAGATAGGTTCGGATGGAGAGGTAGAGACCTATAAGGCAAGGCTTGTGGCGAAAGGGTATAGTCAGCACGAAGGCATTGACTATCAGGAGACCTTTTCACCTGTAGCCATGTTAAAATCCATCCGAACATTGCTTGCCATTGCAGCATTTCATGATTATGAAATCTGGCAGATGGATGTGAAAACTGCTTTCCTGAATGGATATCTTGATGAAGATATCTATATGGAACAGCCTTTGGGTTTCACTTCCAGTTATGGAGATCACAAGGTCTGCAAGCTGCAAAGGTCCATCTATGGACTAAAGCAAGCATCTCGGAGTTGGAACACTCGTTTCGATGACGCAATCAAAACGTTTGATTTCATCAAAAACAAAGAAGAACCGTGTGTTTACAAAAAGGTTAGTGGGAGCGCTGTCGTATTTCTCGTACTGTACGTGGACGACATCCTACTGATAGGGAATGATATTCCCATGCTAACCTCGGTCAATGTCTGGTTGTCAAAAAAATTCTCCATGAAAGACCTTGGGGAAGCATCCTATATTTTGGGAATAAAGGTCTATAGAGATAGATCTAAAAGGATGCTTGGCCTTTGACAGAAGATGTACATTGAGGAGGTGCTGAAGAGGTTCAGCATGGAAAACTCCAAGAGGGGTCTCTTATCCCTAAGGCATGGAATTCATCTCTCCAAGAAGATGTGCCCCAACACATCTGAAGAGATTCAACGCATGAGCAAGATACCCTATGCATCGGCAATAGGGAGCCTCATGTATGCCATGCTATGTACACGACCTGATATAGCCCTTGCTGTGAGTGTCACAAGCAGATATCAGTCGAATCCAGGTGAAGAACACTAGACAGCTGTGAAGAATATTCTTAAGTACTTGAGAAGAACTAAAGATTTATTCTTGATTTTTGGAGGATCAACTGAGTTAAAGGTAGAAGGGTACACAGATTCAGACTTCATGACTGATGTCGATGATAGGAAGTCAACATCTGGATATGTGTTCTTGTGCAATGGTGGTACGGTGAATTGGAAGAGTTCTAAACAACCGATCATTGCTGACTCTACTATGGAAGCTGAATACATCGCCGCCTCTGAAACTGCTAAGGAAGGCTTCTGGTTCAAGAAATTCATTGCAGAATTAGATGTAATGACATCAGATGCCATAACACTCTACTGCGATAATAATGGCGCCATAGCTCTTGCTAAGGAACCAAGGTCTCATCAGAAGTCCAAGCATATAGAGCGGCGCTTCCATCTCATACGCGACTATGTTGAGAAGAAGTATGTCGAGGTGCAGAGAGTAGACTCCGCGGATAACGTGGCAGACCCGTTCACTAAGCAGCTAAGTCAGCAAAAGACTGAAGCCCACCTTGAGAAGATGGGGCTTAGATATATGACTGATTGGCTTTAGTGCAAGTGGGAGATTGTTAGATGTATGCCCTAGAAGCCAATCTGGCTGACACATTATTAATTTTAGGGACATAATTTTGTACTTGACTATTTATTATTAAATAAATAAAAGGCATCTTTTCATTCATATTGTTTATGTGTCTATGAATCGTCCAAGAAATTAATAAGATGATGATACATATTCTCAAGAGTTGAGAATTTGAGCCATGTATCATTGGTGATTAGTTTCTAAATGCTCATGATCAATGGATCATCACGAGGACGGTGATCGATCCGATCAGTGCACAGATCACTTTTCTTCTGGATGGACGAGACTTGAGTCCACAGTGTAGGGACACTGAAGTGATAGTGCAGGTGCTTGTTAGAGAACAAGGGTACTGAGCGTGACCAAGACAAGAAGTCACTTGGATGTCTATCCACTCGTCCGTGACTTGCTTGATGTTGCAGTAGTGTGACTGGTCCTTTGACCTGCGGTGCTTCGGCTACTCACAGTGAGGTTATTGTAGTTTGACTGCACACATACATGGTCTCTAGCCATATGGGTCCATGCAGTGTAGATTGGCTGCAGTAAGTTCACTGTAGGAGTAGGGTATGCACCTATATGGAATCTATCGACCTTGATAGATAAGGAGAGATCCTATGTGATTTATAAGACTGAGTTCGTAAGACCTCGGCCGGGGCAGTATGCACAGTGGAGAAAGAGTTTTCTACTCTCGAACTTAAGTCGAATAAATTTTGACATATGACAGACGAAGGGGTTTGACGAGTTATCCATGACCTCCGTCTTGTAGGGATCCACGATAGAAGGACTGTAACACATGACAACTGCACCTAGAGGTTCATCATTCTATTCTGCTGGGTAGCCACTACATGCTGCTAGGTGTCACTGGTGGATGGTGGGACTCATAGGGATTATCTTGATGATCGATAAACCCTAATGAGTTGAGTTGGAATCGTTCCAACCCATTGAAAGGAGTTTCAATGATACTGAGATGGAGATCTCAATATGTCTCATTACCAGTCAGATTAGAACCTATGAGGTCACACACATTAGAGGTTCTGATTATTAGGATTGTCGATTTGTGATTTGGAATCACAATGTCAATTGTCAATAAGATTGATGTACAAAATAACCCACTAAGAGTTAGTGAGTTAAATGGAAGAATTAAATAATTATAATTAGATTATAATTGAGTCTTTTATTGCTGATTAATTGAGTCAAATTATGTTGGATCTGATCCAAAGAAATTTGACTCAAATCCTAGTCAAGAGTTGGCTAGATCGAGTCCCAAAAATTCTACCTAAATTCAGCCTTTTTCCTTATATGAAGCCTCCCTCTTAATGCCCTATTTTGAGGAGTCAAAATAGGTAAGAGGGGGCAGCCAAGAGGGCAAGGAAGAACGTGGCCCCCTCTCCTTCTTTGCTGGGAGCCAGCGCCCCTTGATTCAAGGAATCAAGGGGCCCGCCAATGCAAAAAAAAGGGGGAGGCGCCAAGGAATCCTAGTGGGACTAGGACCCTTGGCGCCTAGGGTTTTGAACCATATAAAAGGGAGCCCCACGTCCCAGATTTTAGAGAAGAACTTCTCCCAGCCGTGGGGCAGCAAGAAGGATTTTTGGGGATTTTTAAATCAGCAAATAGGGAGAGAAAAGAATAAAAAAGGTGAAGGGTTTTCTTCTTCCTTTTGAAGGCTGCACAAGGTGGGATCCTTGTGATTTCTTCTTCCTTCTTCTTCGACATCCAAGAGAGGCTTTTGCAAGGAGCTAGCACCCCGGTGAAGCCCCATCTCTGATCTTCAGCAACCTCGTGTGGATACTTGTAGAGGCCGGACGTTTGTGCGGCTACAAGGAACCAAACCACGATCATCGGTTGCGGTGTTCTTCTACCCGCACAAAGGTGAAGATGAGATCTTCATTTGAAATTTTATATTTCTGATTTTCTAGTATTTAACAATTCATAATTAATTATTAGATCTTAGTTTAGTCCCCATCTTAATTCAAAAGGGTTCTGAATCGTTTTGATTCAGAAAAATTTTGAAATCTACCCGATCCTGTTCCGGCGTATGCGATGCACTGGGCCCGGCATGCGGATTCCGCCGCGAACGTCGCGCCGCTGTGGGGCAATCCAACAAATACATCAAGTGCATTCAAGAGAGAACCCTAGCAAGGCAAGCTTCATCCAAGTGCTTCATTCAAGAGTCAAAAGAAAGGGGTTGAGCAGATTCAAAGAGTCATCAAAAGCTCCATCCTCCCTTGAAGAGTGAAGCATCCTTGACAAAGAAGAGCAAAGCCACTTCAAAGCGATAAATACTTTCTAACTCTTCTTTGTAGCTTATATTGTTTCATATGCTCTTTTAGGAGTTTGAATCTTTCCTTTTGTTAATTAAACACTTTGTAAAGGTTCGTTGGTGAGCCCGCAAAACCAACAAAGGTTTTTGGTAAACCCGGAAAACCAAAGTGTAAAGGTTCGTTGGTGAGCCCGCAAAACCAACAAAGGTTTTTGGTGAACCCGGAAAACCAAGTGTATAGGTTCGTTGGTGAGCCCGCAAAACCAACAAAGGTTTTTGGTAAACCCGGAAAACCAAGTGTATAGGTTCGTTGGTGAGCCCGTAAAACCAACAAAGGTTTTTTGGATTGTGAGCCCGGAAAACAATCCAACTGTAATCCGCGGGATTATAGTGAATTCCCAAGGGGACGCTTGGGGAGTGGACGTAGGTGCTAAGGAGAGCACCGAATCACTATATATTGTTGTGTTTGTGTTGTGCTTGTGCTTACGTTTATTCTTGCATCATCTTCTATCTTTGCACTAGTTTAAATCATTCAAATAGTTTAAGGAAGCATCCACCGCACTTAATTAAGAAAACATTTAAAGCACCAAAATTTAGAAGAAACCAATTCACCCCCCCCCTCTTGGCTTGTCACCTTGGGCAACATTACTTTCTTCACAAATCATGTATACAATTCAAATTGTATGAAAAACACTGGTTCATCTTATAAAACGTAATACAATATCTACGATAAGATTAAGACAGATTACTTACCCATCATAACATATCATGCATGAATAACACTTTAAAAACTTAACAAACATAGTAACATGATCCACAATAAGATTAAAATAGATTACTTACTTCAATTCGCTTTCCAAATTTCTCAAGTCCAGGTGACAAATCCTTAATCACCTAAAACAACACCATAGGGATCACATTATTCCCCATTTATTTATTATAAAATTTCTTAGTTCATCATACTATGAATTTACTTGCTTGGATCCCATCCAAGGATCCAGCCCAAGTCCAATTTATCCAATTTAGAGCCTTTGGGGCTCGATTTAAAACCAGATTAGGTCCACATGGGTTGACTGGGTTTTTAATTAAAGGATTGGGCCTCGTTTATAATTGGGTCCAGCCAATTGGACCCTCTGATTTGGTCAATGTGGCTCATTTGGGCCTGAGTCAGGATTAGCCCAAGGTCAATTCGACCTTCTGTCAGTTGAATTGGGCTTGAATTGAGCCTGATTCACAATCAATTAGGTCTGCTGAGACCAACTCTGCTTAATTGGGTTCGGACCCATTTCAATTTAACTTAAATTAGCTCGGATTTAACCCAACTTATAGTTTAGGCTCGCCCAGACTCGGATTTAGACTTAGGCTAGCCTAATTGGGCTTGGGTTAGTCAAATTTGGCTAAACCCATTTCATTTTTTTTTCTTCTCTTTTCCTTCCTTTTCTTTTCTTTTTCTTTTTCTTTCCCCTTTTTTTTCCTTTTCTTCTCTTCTCTTTTCTTTCTTTTTTTTTTTCATTTCTTCTCCTTCCCGAAGCTTCTTCTTCTTCTCCCTTCTTCTCTTTCATCCCGATCTCCTCCTCCCTTCTCCGACGAAGGGGGGAACGGCGAGCGGAAGGGAGGACGGCGAGCGGAAGGGGGACAGGCCACGACCGGCGGCGTTCGCGGCCAGGCCCATGACGCCTTCGGCCGCGCCTGCGGCCGATGCCCACGGCCAAGCCCCGCGGCGTCCCCGGCCGAGCCCGCGGTGCTCTCGGCCGCGCCTGCAGTCGACGATCGTGCCGACGGTGCTCACGGCCGAAGCCGGCGGCCGCCGCACACGATGACGAGCCGGTGAGTCCTCATTCCTTTTCTTCTTTCCTTCTTTTCTTTCTTTTATTTCTTTTCTTTCTTGCCTTCTTCTCTGCTTTCCCTCTCTTCTTCTGTGACCATAGAGGGGGCGACCCCATGCCGGGGCTCGGGAGGGGGGCCGGATGGAGGTCGGCCGGCGGCTCCCGTGGCGCCTGTAGCAGCCGCGGCCCGTGGTCGCCGACCCTCTCTCCTTCCCGTGGAGAAGAGGAATCTCGGGAGAGGAAGAGCCAGCGGCGGGGACCAACGGCGCCAGCGACGCTCGCGGCCGCACACGGGTGAGTCCCCTCTTCCCTCTCTCCTTTTTCTTCTTTCTTTCATTTTCTTTTCTTTCCTCCCTTCTTCTTCTTCACCGAGACCCCCTATCCCACTGAAGAAGAAGAAGGGGAATGGGCTCCAGCCGACTGCAGCCCCCTACCGAGAACCGGCAGCGACTGCAGCTGAGGTCCATGGAGTCCCTCCTCTATATTTTTTTTGAAAACAAGGAAGATGAAGGACTGAGCATGATCAGGGAGCTTACCCATTTCCAGGGATGATCTGCAGTGCTCCCTACTTTGGCGCTTCAGCGGTCATCCCAGAAAATCCTTGGGGAGGAAGAAGAGTTGTAAGGGGTCTATACATGAGGCTCTTTTAGCTAGGGTGAGGTGTCACCCCCAGCTTTTCCCTTGTGAAGAGCCTAACAGCTGGGCCTTCTTTTGATCCCCAGCTGGCTCTAGTCACATCCATGCACAAAGCATGAGGTGGCAGCCATCAAACGGGCTGCCAACCATGGGCCCAGTTAGCCTATTAGATGTCATGGCCCAATGCTCGAATATGGGCCCAAAAAGGTGTATTGGGCCCAGTTGATTTTTGGGCCCAGGTATTACATTCTTCCCCCCTTAAATAAATTTCGTCCTCGAAATTAGTCATACCTTAAGGTTCAGGTTTTAAAAGTATTCAACCATCGAGTCATCCTCGAGATCTCAGTTAGTCTCTCTCTTAAAATGCTTGCTCATAAGATTTTGGCAAAATCATGGCATATCAAAACTTGACCCCTTTTTTATCTATGATACATAGGAGTTCTTTTGGTCTCTTCCAAAACAAGATTGGTCTTCCTACCTTAGATTTTAAATACTATAATCCTTGGCCCAAGAAATTAATTGCTTTCGATTAAGTCCACACAAGAATCGTAATCGGCTTAATAGAAATAGGTGAGAGCATTAGCATCAAATATTTTTTATAATCTATAATCTTCTTTCTTCTCTTAACCTTGCCTAAAATTTAATGATCAACTTTTATCCTAGCAAAACTTCAAACCCCTTTCAAATAGGTAGATCGAAAATGTCATAGCTAGGAGTAAGAAATATTCTAGGTCTAAGCCCATCCAAGGCACCATTAATCCGTTAATATTAAATTTAAGATGCTCAAAATCTTTCAGAAATTGCCAACAATAGAAAAAACTCACTAGTGAAATTACATAGCTATCTCCAGATTATTCATAGAATCAACAACACTTTTCTCCATTAGAAATCTAATTCAAATTTTTCAATAATTCTATTTATCAATACAGCAACATTCAAAAAATCAGAACATTCTCTTTTTATTTATCAAGAAAAATCCTACTACTGAAGAAAACATATTAAAACTTTCCGAATTAAAAGAATAATACTTCTGGCCAACTTAGATAAATAATTCAGATCACTATGTTTTCGCTGCGTACTCTGATTCAAAACATCACAATCCTTTGAATTCACTAATAACTTTTGAACAACATACTACTTGTCTACAAACAGGACTATTCAATACCTCATGTGTATTTGCACTGCAAATCTTTCCTCCATCTTGATCGAGTTTTACTTAGATAGAACTTCTTTTTACTTTTCCATGAGCGAGCAAAGAAAGGGTATCCCAACATGAGATCCCCTTAAACAAGTGACAAACACTTTAAATGAATTTTACATTTCCAGCAACTTCAGCCATAAAAATGAGCCTTCTTTTCTAATAAGAGATGAACTCTCAAGTCATCTTAGAACATTTTAAGCTCAGAATTATGTAAACTTCTAGAAATTGTTTCTCAATATCCTAATCTTATATTAGGTATCTTTAAATTGCATGAACAATAATTTGCCCTACTTTAGCATTGCTAGAAGGTGATTCTGGATCTCACATCTCCATTAAAAGAAAAGGATGTATACTTTTGTTGTAAGATCTCTATTTAAAAATCTTCTTCTTTTGTACTCTTTCCACTAGACGATGATATGTAGAATTATCATCCATAACTTTCACCTTCCTCATGAAACAATTTAAACTTGCTTCTTAGTGATAAACGAAAGCATTTAATAATTGCCCCTCTATTAGAGATGAAATAGTTTACTTCAAATCTTAGAAGCAGGGTCACTAAGTACAAACCCCTGAAACATCATGTGCTATTGGGTCTGTTCCCATATCAACTCTATTGTTGATTCCGCTCGCATTTCCTAATGACCCCATGTCCTCATCATTCTCTTCTCTTTTTTTTTGTCAAAACATCAACTAATATTTATTTAATTGATTTATCACAGAATCACAAACTAATGCACTCTATCCATTGTGGAACATTTGAGCCTAAAATATCCTTCAAGATTGAAAATTATTTTCAGAATTTACTAAATGACTTCCAATCAAAATACTAATCTTGCATTATAATTTGAAAAAATCTAATATTTCACATTCCAAGTAAACCAAGGAGAAATTCTTAAATCTCATTTCTCAAATATACTTTCTTTCTATATAATAGTTGCCTGCATAATTGTCATACAGATTTTATCCTCGAAGAATATTAAAAAATATCTTTCCTTGTCCAAGCCTTAAACAACTTATGCATGAATCCTATCTTGCCATCAAAATAATTAACTTTAAACTAGAAGTATTATCCACAATACTCAGTATCATGTTAAACTTTCAAAATCACATATATACTGATACGCACTGTACTTTAATATTCCATGGCTGGTACTCCACTTAATATTAGTCAAAATATACTTTAATCATAATCCAAAATACAAATTACTCCATCGAGGAATCTCCAAAATAATTTATTCTTATTTTGGCATAGCTTGTTAGCATTCTGATTCAAAACACCAAAATCCTTAGTCGTCTTAAGTCTGGAATTCTAATACCATACCCGCCATAATCATGCCCCTAGAATGATTTTGTATTAGCCTTAACTTCTTTCTTTTTGTTGCTCATTGTCATCTATCAAAATATTCGTGTCAAGCAATTTTCGTGACTGACCGATGATGCAACCAATAAAATCTTTTCTTTCTTTCCAATTATACGGAATCTCATTAAATGAGACTTAACTACCCCTGCCCTTATTAAAATTTAAAATTTTTACTCATGGTTAACCTATTGCTCTGATACCACATGATGTCATGCCCCGGACCCGGATCCGTGACATGGCCGTGCTATTGCCGACTACCGCCCACAATAGCACGCAGCCTCATACCTGGGTAACAGGGTAGTCAAACCAACCAAATCTTTTCATATGAAAGCATTCTTAATACAACATGCTGGTCAGTACCCAAATACAGAGCTTCTATGTAGTTTATGTACACAAAAGTATACTTGCTTTACCCCAAAAGAAAGAAGCCCTGATATCAAATTAACGTGTCTCTGGCAGCTATCAGTGATGAGGATCTGAAAGAAAAAGTAAATGAACGGATATGAGCTACACGGCTCAGTAAGTAATCATACATAATCTTACCGGATCGAATATAATGGTAACCATGTTTATGCAGGGTTTGAGAAGCTGACATGCGTATTATCTCACAGTTTATCATGGCAAAATATGTATGCTTGGAAAACAAAGCAGTATTTTCAGTCAACAGAATTTTCATAAAATGTAAGAATTCATGCGATTAGCATCATTTAAAGGAGATAGCGGTTTTAGCAAAATACAACATTTCATAAGGATATATTCAAAAAAATCCGTTGTAAAACAATGTATGCTTTGGCCAGGCACGTTCATAAATGTCACGGTCCGCCCGCGCAGGGCACGTGACTATCGGGCCCACATGAGGGGGAAACACGGGGCTCCCCTGCCAGATGTTGGCCGGTTCCGGGGCTTCACGCAAGCGTCCTTCAACCCTCACCGATTTTGCTTCTCCCCAAAAATGCATCTGCAGGATTTGGAAGCACCCGCCTCATATACCCAGGCTCTGAAACGAGCCTCATGATCATGCTTCAAATATCATTTTCATAAAGTATGCATATGAAACCGTGCCCCCGGCATGCCGTGGTCCATTCTCTCGGATGCTACTGCGAAGTCCATTCGGCCACTGGCGGGGCCAGCTAGTCATTCTCGGCCACTAGCAAGGCCAGCGAAGTTATTCTCGGCCACTAGCAAGGCCAGCTCAGTTGCATTCGATCAGTAGCATCTTTGAGCCCATTATAATAGTGCCTCTTGGCTAGATAGTATTTCATTATACCAACTTGCATGCATGATTAAAATATCAGCATCATCATGTTGCATACATAGCCATAGCTTCTGAGATCATGCAAGTTACTTATGCATTGTAACATCTCATGCATGAAACATATATACTTAAAATAAATGCTTAGGAAACATTAATAACATGACATGATCCCTAACAGGACTAGAACAGGTTACTTACTTTCTTCACAAATCATGTATACAATTCAAATTGTATGAAAAACACTGGTTCATCTTATAAAACGTAATACAAGATCTACGATAAGATTAAGACAGATTACTTACCCATCACAACATATCATGCATGAATAACACTTTAAAAACTTAACAAACATAGTAACATGATCCACAATAAGATTAAAATAGATTACTTACTTCAATTCGCTTTCCAAATTTCTCAAGTCCAGGTGACAAATCCTTAATCACCTAAAACAACACCATAGGGATCACATTATTCCTCATTTATTTATTATAAAATTTCTTAGTTCATCATACTATGAATTTACTTGCTTGGATCCCATCCAAGGATCTATCCCAAGTCCAATTTATCCAATTTAGAGCCTTTGGGGCTCGATTTAAAACCAGATTAGGTCCACATGGGTTGACTGGGTTTTTAATTAAAGGATTGGGCCTCGTTTATAATTGGGTCCAGCCAATTGGACCCTCTGATTTGGTCAATGTGGCTCATTTGGGCCTGAGTCAGGATTAGCCCAAGGTCAATTCGACCTTCTGTCAGTTGAATTGGGCTTGAATTGAGCCTGATTCACAATCAATTAGGTCTGCTGAGACCAACTCTGCTTAATTGGGTTCGGACCCATTTCAATTTAACTTAAATTAGCTCGGATTTAACCCAACTTATAGTTTAGGCTCGCCCAGACTTAGCCCAATCTAATTGGGCTCGGATTTAGACTTAGCCCAGCCTAATTGGGCTTGGGTTAGTCAAATTTGGCTAAACCCATTTCATTTTTTTTTTCTTCTCTTTTCCTTCCTTTTCTTTTCTTTTTCTTTTTCTTTCCCCTTTTTTTCCCTTTTCTTCTCTTCTCTTTTCTTTTTTTTTCATTTCTTCTCCTTCCCGAAGCTTCTTCTTCTTCTCCCTTCTTCTCTTTCATCTCGATCTCCTCCTCCCTTCTCCGATGAAGGGGGGAACGGCGAGCGGAAGGGAGGACGGTGAGCGGAAGGGGGACAGGCCACGACCGGCGGCGTTTGCGGCCAGGCCCATGATGCCTTCGGCCGTGCCTGCGGCCGATGCCCACGGCCAAGCCCCGCGGCGTCCCCGGCCGAGCCCGCGGTGCTCTCGGCTGCGCCTGCAGTCGACGATCGTGCCGACGGTGCTCGCGGCCGAAGCCGGCGGCCGCCGCACACGATGACGAGCCGGTGAGTCCTCATTCCTTTTCTTCTTTCCTTCTTTTCTTTCTTTTTTTTCTTTTCTTTCTTGCCTTCTTCTTTGCTTTCCCTCTCTTCTTCCGTGACCATAGAGGGGGCGACCCCATGCCGGGGCTCGGGAGGGGGGCCGGATGGAGGTCGGCCGGCGGCTCCCGTGGCGCCTGTAGCAGCTGCGGCCCGTGGTCGCCGACCCTCTCTCCTTCCCGTGGAGAAGAGGGATCTCGGGAGAGGAAGAGCCAGCGGCGGGGACCAACGGCGCCGGCGACGCTCGCGGCCGCACACGGGTGAGTCCCCTCTTCCCTCTCTCCTTTTTCTTCTTTCTTTCATTTTCTTTTCTTTCCTCCCTTCTTCTTCTTCACCGAGACCCCCTATCCCACTGAAGAAGAAGAAGGGGAATGGGCTCCAGCCGACTGTAGCCCCCTACCGAGAGCCGGCAGCGACTGCAGCTGAGGTCCATGGAGTCCCTCCTCTATATTTTTTTTTGAAAACAAGGAAGATGAAGGACTGAGCATGATCAGGGAGCTTACCCATTTCCAGGGATGATCTGCGGTGCTCCCTACTTTGGCGCTTCAGCGGTCGTCCCAGAAAATCCTTGGGGAGGAAGAAGAGTTGGAAGGGGTCTATACATGAGGCTCTTTTAGCTAGGGTGAGGTGTCACCCCCAGCTTTTCCCTTGTGAAGAGCCTAACAGCTGGGCCTTCTTCTGATCCCCAGCTGGCTCTAGTCACATCCATGCACAAAGCATGAGGTGGCAGCCATCAAACGGGCTGCCAACCATGGGCCCGGTTAGCCTATTAGATGTCATGGCCCAATGCTCGAATATGGGCCCAAAAAGGAGTATTGGGCCCAGTTGATTTTTGGGCCCAGGTATTACAGAGCCGACCCTAGTGAAGGTTGGGTCGACCCCAGAAGAAGTTGAGTCGACCCCAAGCCCAATACACAGTAAGTTGAGTCGACCCCAGTAAAGTTTGGGTCGATCCTAGCATGGGCAAGGGCATAACGGCTAGTTCTGCAGAAGTACTTTTTGACCTCCCAACAGCTAGTAATGGCTAGTTTTTCAAATCTAACCAATGGGGAGTGACCAATAGATGAGGGAAAGTATTTAAAGTAACCAATGGGGATCTGTTCCAAAGCATGGGAAGGTTGTGGGACGTGAAGCAGGGGAGATGAAGATGAGCAAGATGTGTGAGCAAAGATCATGGGATTCGGCTGGTAGTGATTTCGGAACAGAGGAATCCGTGAAGCTTGGGAGGATGATGGTGAATCCTGGTTGGCTGTGGGATAAGGATGAAGAACAAATGCAGATATGCACGGAGGAAGCTGACGGGAAGAAACAAGGAATTCTTTAGATGGGCTTTGTTTTGTTACTGAAACAGGGGAGTTGGGATGTTGGATCTCGGCTGAGAGATGGTTGGGAGTTGCGTGGACGCTGGAATGATGCTTACGGCTGAGAGAAGATGAGGATAAATCGCTAAGAATGGGGAGGATTTGAATTGATCTTGAAGCAGGGGAGCAGCGTGAATGTTGGGAGATTCCATGGGATCAGGCCGGAATGGGATGGGATTGTTGCCGATGCAGGGGATTTGAGCTCATCCGTGGATGCTGGAATAAGCGGTGGTTGCTGGTTCTCATTTGGAAGGGAAGTTGGCTTGGTTTGGGAGGAATCAGATGCGAAAGGAGATAAGGATGCTGGGAAGAGAATGGAATGAAGAAGGGGAGCTGGGATGGAGATACGATGGAAAGATAAAATCTGGGAGGAGACATGGAAGGCAGTCGGGATGAGTGTGATTACAAACGGGATGTGAAACAAGGGAATATTGGTTGCTTTATCCGAACGGGAGAAGAGAAGATCACAACGGGATGAAGCTTGGAGTTGGTTGGGAGATAGGATAAGGATGGAACGATGTGGAAGAAACCTGGGAGAAGGTGACGTGGAAGATGAACACGGAATGGATGTGCACAACTGGGAGGAGATCTTCGGGTGATGAGAGGATGAATTCTGTTTGGATTGTTGGAATACCCCGATCATGCCGCTGAAAATTCAAAAAATTCAGATGTAGCGGAAGAGGCATGTGCGGGATCAACCGTTCATCGCATGAACGTTGTTTAAAAACCGTTCGTAGATAGATAAGGATTAAAAACTTTTAAATAACATTAGAAGATCAGATCTTCACCTTTGTGCGGGTAGATGATCACCGCAAACTGATGATCGTGGTTTAGGATGAAGGTTTGCTTGAAGCCGTTCAAGTGCCCGGCCTCTACGGGTATCCACACGAAGCAGAAAACCGATCCAAGCTTTCTATCTCCCCGGGGTGCTAGCTCCCTTGCAGAGATAACTTTGATGGCTGATATCCTTCCTTTCAATCAATCCTTGATTGTGCTTGGGAGGAGGAAGAAGAAGGATGAAGAGAAGGAGAGGAACGAAGCCCTGCAGCCTTCTTTTTCTTCCTTGCATTGGAACCAAACGGTGGAGGAAGAAGGAGGCCACCAAGATCCTTTTCTTCCCTTTGTTGTTGGTGGCTGAAAAGAGAGGAGAGGAGGGTGGCCACGTGATGGAGAGGAGGAGGGCTTCTCATATCATTAGGGCACCTCCTTTCAAAGCCTTATAAAGGCATCTAGGGCTCCTATTTGGTTTAGTCCAAATCATGAATCAATTGGGTTCAATCTATGCTAGTCCTAATCCAATTAGAACTTGAATGAACCATGACTCAATTGAACTCTTCAATCCTAATCCAATTAGGAGTCATATTGATTCATTAGATTAATAATTAATTAGGACTTAAGAAATCCTAATCCAATTAGGACTTGTTTAATTCTAGTCCTAATCCAATTAGGACTCTAATTTGAATTCGAAGTCCTAATCCGATTAGGACTCTAGGAATCCTACTCCAAGTAGGAATCCAAATTTAATTCAAAACTCCTAATCTAATTAGGATTGTAGGAATCCTACTCCAAGTAGGAATCCTAGTCCTACTCCAAATAGTATTTCCAGTCCAAGTAGGAATCCTAGTCCAAGTAGGAATCTCAGTCCAAGTAGGATTCCTAGTCCTAATCCAATTAGGACTCTATAAATCCTACTCCAAGTAGGACTCTTGGAATCCTACTCCAAGTAGGACTCTTGTTTTAAGTCCAATTAATTAATTCTCTTTGTTCCTTCTTCAGCTTATTATCAATCGAATTGATTATTTGTGATTCCTAATCACGATTCAACCATCGGATCGGTCAATGCCTCTAGTGTGTGTGACCCCATAGGTTCTACTCTGACTGGTAGTGAGATATATTGTGATCTCTATCACAATATCATTGAAAACTCCTTTTAATGGGTCGGAACGATTCCAACTCTACTCATTAGGGCTTATCGATCATCGAGATAGTCCCTATGAGTCCCACCATCCACCAGTGACACCTAGCAGCATGTAGTGGCTACCCAGTAGAATAGAATGATGAACCTCTAGGTGCAGTTATCATGTGATACAGTCCTTCTATCATGGATCCCTACAGGACGGAGGTCATGGATAACTCGTCAAACCCCTTCGTCTGTCATATGTCAAGATTTATTCGACTCGAGTTCGTTAGTGGAAAACTCTTTCTCCACTTTATATTACTGCCCTGGCCAAGGTCTTAGAACTCAGTCTAACAAATCACATAGGATCACTCCTCTTCTATCAAGGTCGATAGATTCCTTGTAGGTGCATACCCTACTCCTACAGTGAACCTACTGCAGCCAATCTACACTGCATGGACCCATATGGCTAGAGACCATGTATGTGTGCAGTCAAACTACAATAACCTCACTGTGAGTAGCCGAAGCACCGCAGGTCAAAGGATCAGTCACACTACTGCAACATCAAGCAAGTCACTGACGAGTGGATAGATATCCAAGTGACTTCTTGTCTTGGTCACGCTCAGTACCCTTGTTCTCTAACAAGCACCTGCACTATCACTTCAGTGTTCCTACACTGTGGACTCCAGTCTCGTCCATTCAGAAGGAAAGTGATCTGTGCACTGATCGGATCGATCACCGTCCTCGTGATGATCCATTGATCAGGAGTATTTAGAAATTAATCACCAATGGTACATGGCTCAAATTCTCAACTCTTGAGAATATGTATCATCATCTTGTTAATTTCTTGGACGATTCATAGACACATAAATAATATGAATAAAAAGATGCCTTTTATTTATTCAATAATAAATAGTCAAGTACAAAATTATGTCCCTAGAATTAATAATGTGTCAGCCAGATTGGCTTCTAGGGCATACATCTAACAATCTCCCACTTGCACTAAAGCCAATCAGTCATATATCTAAACCCCATCTTCTCAAGGTGGGCTTCAGTCTTTTGCTGACTTAGCTGCTTAGTGAACGGGTTTATCCGCGGAGTCTACTCTCTGCACCTCTACATATTTCTTCTCAATATAGTCGCGTATGAGGTGGAAGCGCCGCTCTATGTGCTTGGACTTCTGATGAGACCTTGGCTCCATAGCTAGTGCTATGGTGCCAATGTTATCGCAGTAAAGTGTTATGGCATCTAATGACATTACACCTAACTCTGCAATGAACTTTTAACCAGAAGGTTTCCACTGCACCCTTAGATATGGCTTAACATTCAGCTTCTAAGGTAGAATCTATAATGATCGGTTGTTTGGAACTCTTCCAATTTACTGAACCATCATTACACATATTCTGATGTAGACTTTCTATCATCAATATGTGTGCATCCTTCTACCTTCAACTCTGATGATCCTCCAAAGACCAAGACATGTCCTTAGTTCTTCTTAAGTACTTAAGAATATTCTTCACAGCTGTCCAGTGTTCTTCACCTGGATTCGACTGATATCTGCTTGTGACACTCACAGCAAGGGCTATATCAGGTCGTGTACATAGCATGGCATACATGAGGCTCCCTATTGCTGATGCATAGGGGATCTTGCTCATGCGTTGAATCTCTTCAGATGTGTTGGGGCACATCTTCTTGGAGAGATGAATTCCATGTCTTAGGGGTAAGAGACCCCTCTTGGAGTTTTCCATGCTGAACCTCTTCAGCACCTCCTCTATGTACATCTTCTGTAAAAGGCCAAGCATCCTTTTAGATCTATCTCTATAGACCTTTATTCCCAAAATATAGGATGCTTCCCCAAGGTCTTTTATGGAGAATTCTTTTGACAACCAGACCTTGACCGAGGTTAGCATGAGAATATCATTTCCTATCAGGAGGATGTCGTACAGTACGAGAAATACGACAGCACTCCCACTAACCTTTTTGTAAACACACGGTTCCTCTTTGTTTTTGATGAAATCAAACGTTTTGATTGCGTCATCGAAACGAGTGTTCCAACTCCGAGATGCTTGCTTTAGTCCATAGATGGACCTTTGCAGCTTGCAGACCTTGTGATCTCCATCACTGGAAGTGAAACCCAAAGGCTGTTCCATATAGATATCTTCATCAAGATATCCATTCAGGAAAGCAGTTTTCACATCCATCTGCCAGATTTCATAATCATGAAATGCTGCAATGGCAAGCAATGTTCGGATGGATTTTAGCATGGCTATAGGTGAAAAGGTCTCCTGATAGTCAATGCCTTCGCGCTGACTATACCCTTTCGCCACAAGCCTTGCCTTATAGGTCTCTACCTTTCCATCCGAACCTATTTTCCTTTTGTAGATCCATTTGCATCCAATAGGTACAATACCTTCTGGTGGGTCTACTAAGGTCCAGACTTGGTTGGAATGCATGGAGTCTAACTCTGACTTCATGGCTTCCAGCCATTTCTCGAAATCGATATCAGATATCGCCTCGTTGTAGGTTTTGGGATCCTGTATGTGATCCCTATCTCCCACTAGGAACATTTCCTCGGTATCCTCTTCTAGTATACCTAAGTATCTACCGGGAGGATGGGAGACCCTACTAGATCTACGAGGTGGTCGAGGGACATCGTGTATAGGATCCATGAATGGGTTCTATAGGATCCATGACTCGTTGCTTTTCAGAGACTTTCTTTTCAAGCTCAATTTTTCTCCCACTGCCTCTATCAAGGATAAACTGATTTTCTAAGAAGATGGCATGACGGCTCACAAACACATTGTGATCCTCTGAGACGTAAAAATTGTATCCTAATGACTCTTTAGGATATCCTATAAAACGAGCACTTATGGTCCTAGCCTCTAACTTGTCCGCCTGTAGTCTCTTGACGTGGGCCGGACATTCCCAAATCTTGAGATGACCCAGACTTGGTTTCTTACCATGCCATATCTCATACGGTGTGGTAGGAACGGATTTAGAGGGAACTCTATTCAATAAATAAATCGCTGTGAGTAAGGCATCTCCCCAAAGGAACATAGGTAAATCAGTGAAGCTCATCATGGACCTGACCATGTCCAACAGGGTCCGATTCCTCCTCTCTGACACCCCGTTGAGTTGAGGTGTACCCGGAGGTGTCCATTGTGAGACTATGCCGTTTTCTTTGAGATAGTCCCGGAATTCCCCACTAAGGTATTCTCCTCCTCGATCTGATCGAAGAGCCTTAAGAGATTTTTCGGTTTGTTTTTCTACTTCATTCTTGAACTCTTTGAACTTTTCAAAAGATTCAGACTTGTGTCTCATAAGATACACATACCCATATCGTGAATAATCATCGGTAAAGGTAATGAAGTAAGAATAACGTCCCCTGGCTGGCACATCGAATGGGCCACATACATCTGTATGTACTAGGGTAAGTATTTCAGTGGTCCTCTTCCCATGTCCTACAAAGGGCAATCTAGCCATTTTTTCTTGAAGACAGGACTCGCAAACTGGATATGACTCGAAAGTCAATGAGCCGAGAAGCCCATCTTTATCCATTTCGTTCATCCTATCCTCTCCAATATGGCCAAGTCTGAGGTGCCACAAATATCTTTGGTTTATCTCATCTCTAGATCTTTTGGATCCTTTGGCACTCACTTCTTGCTCGGTAATATTCACAGATACATCCATATGTAAATGATAGAGACTGTCGATCATGAAACCACGTGCGACTATTTTATTTCTTAAATAAATAGAACAGCAGTCTTTGTCAAAAGTAAAAACATGACCTTCCTGTGCTAGACATAAAACAGAAATCAAATTTCTGCTAGCAGCAGGTACATAATAGCAGTCTCTAAGTAATAAACTAAATCCAGACGGTAGTCGCAGATGGTAGGTGCCCACAGCCACAGCAGCAACTTTTGCCCCGTTGCCAACCCGAAGGGTTACCGCACCTTCCGCCAGCCTTCTACTTTCCTTTAGACCCTGCATGGTAGTGCACAAATGAGCACTAGAACCAGAATCTATAACCCAACTAGAAGTAGAAGAAACCGTTAGATTAGTTTCAATTATGAGCAAGTCTATACCTTCTGAAGGCGTGTCATCTTTCTTATTCTTCAGGCTCTCGAGGTATGAAGGACAGTTTCTCTTCCAGTGGCCTTCGACATTGCAGTGGAAACATTTTCCTTTGTCGTTAGCCCTTTTCTTTTGAACTTCCTTCTTTGGCTCTTGTCTTTCTTCTGCTTCTTAGCAGGCTTCTTTTTCTTCCAAGTAGACTTTCTCTTGGAACCAGAAGTCAACTCAGCAGCAAGGACATTGCCCCTTGAACCTTTCAAGGCTCCCTCAGCAGTTACCAACATGTTGATTAGTTCAGTCTTAGTGCATTCAATCTTATTCATGTGGTAGTTTACTATAAACTGACCAAATGAATCAGGAAGTGACTGTAGGATCAAATCCACTTGTAATTTCTTGTGCATGTCCATACCGAGCTTCTCAAGCTCCTCCAGATCCTTGATCATAGTCAGACCGTGATCATGGACAGACTGCCCCTCGCGCATCTTTGTTTTGAAAAGCCTCTTGGACACTTCAAAACGAGCTGTGCGACTCTGCTCACCATACAACTCTTGCAGGTGTGCCAGTATGTCCCTAGCAGTCTTCATATTTTCATGCTTGCATTGGAGTTCATTTGACATGGATGCCATCATATAGCATTTTACTCTAATGTCATCATCCAACCACTTTTTATGCATCTCACGCTGAACATCAGTAGGACGTGTTGGTAGTGTGGGGATATCTGAATCGAGTATGTAGCCTATTTTCTCACAGTCCAAAATAATTTTGAGGTTTCTAAGCCAGTCTTTGTAATTGGTTCCGGTCAGTCGGTTGGTCTCAAGAATACGGGTCAAAGGGTTTGAAGCTGACATTGTATCTGCAGAGAGTAAAGATTCTAGTTAGACTTTTGTACTTGATCCTAATCTGTTCTAAGGTCTTTTAGAACAAATGTAACTCCCACTATTTTCTCGAATCCCTCACACTCCCCTGGTAGGAAAACAGAAATCCCACACGACTAGGGTTCTAGTAGGTACTGCGGTCCCACCAATTTACATGCCACCTCACCTAACAGTTATTGGTGACACATAGATTGATGAATGTACAACTCTTGTACAATGCTTCTCAAGCATGTTGCAGTGCAACTTGGTCTCTAAGTCATGAAGACCTCACCTAACAGTTATTGGTCCCATTTCTTAGTTAAGTCAGACCCACCGTATAACCGTAGGAATAAAGTCGTCATTGGGTCCTCACCTAACAGTTATTGGTGCCCAACCCCACCTTTACTCTACAACATCTCATGTCTATAGAGAGGTCCAGCCCCCCGATGCAACTTGACCACTGTATCCAGCCGAGACAAATCAACATCAGAAAGGCCTTAGCAGCTCTACTACGGTGGAAGACCTATTGACTTAATATTGGTTAATCAGGTCTTAGTGTTTGCAACTTGAGCTCTTCATAAGAGGTAATCGAACAATTGGCCAGGTAAGCAGGTGGGAGGCTCTCCTTACTCAGAGAGTAAGGTCCTAATTAAGTAACCACCTTTCATGCTTTCCTAGACACCAATTAGATCAATTAATCTAATATGACTTGCTCATGTCGGTTCACTCTCGACTTGATTGAGGAGGTTTTGATTTAGGTCTCAATTGGGTTTGCTACATCACATGTAAAACTATCTACCCGACTCACATTCACATCACATGTAAACGGCACATTGCAGGCAGTTATAATCGCAGCAGTAATTAAAGCTAAACTTTAAATAGGTGATGATCATGGATTCTAGTTAGGTCGTATTACAAGCACATGCACGTCAATCGATCAACTGGTCTTCAACTCTTGAATTGGTTCCAAGCCTTCTTGATTCGATCCTTGACCAACTCTTGATCCAATCGCCATCAACCGCTTAGACCCCTGTTCATTTCATGCCTTGTCTTCAACTTGATCGTTGACGTACATCACATCACAGAAATACAACCAGATGTAAAATAAAAATAAAAATAAATTACATCTCCTTTTAGGAGGCACGCAGGCCTCTCAAAACATCAAATAAGATGCATGCAAGCATCTGAAAAATTACATGACATTGCAGATCACATCGCAGGTCATTACATTTGATACCAAAAGGGTTTGAATCCTATGATCATCACCATATGCAACAATTATAATTTTCAGATCTAAAAACTAACTGATTATATCATGACATAGGTTGCTGATCATGCTAATCATGATTCTAAACTTTGTAATCTCATTAACAACGCAATTAGAATCATCATTTTATCACATAAAAATCAGCATACAAAAATCAGCACCCCTGAAAAATCTGCATGCAGAAATTTTCAGCATGCATGATCATTCAATTTTCAGATCTAATAAGCCTTTAGATAATTAATTCTTACCTTAATCTATGAAGCCTAGGCTCTGATACCACTGTCGAGAACCCGCTGATCATGCCGCTGAAAATTCAAAAAATTCAGATGCAGCGGAAGAGGCATGTGCGGGATCAACCGTTCATCGCATGAACGTTGTTTAAAAACCGTTCGTAGATAGATAAGGATTAAAAACTTTTAAATAACATTAGAAGATCAGATCTTCACCTTTGTGCGGGTAGATGATCACCGCAAACTGATGATCGTGGTTTAGGATGAAGGTTCGCTTGAAGCCGTTCAAGTGCCCGGCCTCTACGGGTATCCACACGAAGCAGAAAACCGATCCAAGCTTTCTATCTCCCCGGGGTAATAGCTCCCTTGCAGAGATAACTTTGATGGCTGATATCCTTCCTTTCAATCAATCCTTGATTGTGCTTGGGAGGAGGAAGAAGAAGGATGAAGAGAAGAAGAGGAACGAAGCCCTGCAGCCTTCTTTTTCTTCCTTGCATTGGAACCAAACGGTGGAGGAAGAAGGAGGCCACCAAGATCCTTTTCTTCCCTTTGTTGTTGGTGGCTGAAAAGAGAGGAGAGGAGGGTGGCCATGTGATGGAGAGGAGGAGGGCTTCTCATATCATTAGGGCACCTCCTTTCAAAGCCTTATAAAGGCATCTAGGGCTCCTATTTGGTTTAGTTCAAATCATGAATCAATTGGGTTCAATCTATGCTAGTCCTAATCCAATTAGAACTTGAATGAACCATGACTCAATTGAACTCTTCAATCCTAATCCAATTAGGAGTCATGTTGATTCATTAGATTAATAATTAATTAGGACTTAAGAAATCCTAATCCAATTAGGACTTGTTTAATTCTAGTCCTAATCCAATTAGGACTCTAATTTGAATTCGAAGTCCTAATCCGATTAGGACTCTAGGAATCCTACTCCAAGTAGGAATCCAAATTTAATTCAAAACTCCTAATCTAATTAGGATTGTAGGAATCCTACTCCAAGTAGGAATCCTAGTCCTACTCCAAATAGGATTTCTAGTCCAAGTAGGAATCCTAGTCCAAGTAGGAATCTCAGTCCAAGTAGGATTCCTAGTCCTAATCCAATTAGGACTCTATAAATCCTACTCCAAGTAGGACTCTTGGAATTCTACTCCAAGTAGGACTCTTGTTTTAAGTCCAATTAATTAATTCTCTTTGTTCCTTCTTCAGCTTATTATCAATCGAATTGATTACTTGTGATTCCTAATCACGATTCAACCATCGGATCGGTCAATGCCTCTAGTGTGTGTGACCCCATAGGTTCTACTCTGACTGGTAGTGAGATATATTGTGATCTCTATCACAATATCATTGAAAACTCCTTTCAATGGGTCGGAACGATTCCAACTCTACTCATTAGGGCTTATCGATCATCGAGATAGTCCCTATGAGTCCCACCATCCACCAGTGACACCTAGCAGCATGTAGTGGCTACCCAGTAGAATAGAATGATGAACCTCTAGGTGCAGTTATCATGTGATACAGTCCTTCTATCATGGATCCCTACAGGACGGAGGTCATGGATAACTCGTCAAATCCCTTCGTCTGTCATATGTCAAGATTTATTCGACTCGAGTTCATTAGTGGAAAACTCTTTCTCCACTTTATATTACTGCCCTGGCCAAGGTCTTAGAACTCAGTCTAACAAATTACATAGGATCACTCCTCTTCTATCAAGGTCGATAGATTCCTTGTAGGTGCATACCCTACTCCTACAGTGAACCTACTGCAGCCAATCTACACTGCATGGACCCATATGGCTAGAGACCATGTATGTGTGCAGTCAAACTACAATAACCTCACTGTGAGTAGCCGAAGCACCGCAGGTCAAAGGACCAGTCACACTACTGCAACATCAAGCAAGTCACTGACGAGTGGATAGACATCCAAGTGACTTCTTGTCTTGGTCACGCTCAGTACCCTTGTTCTCTAACAAGCACCTGCACTATCACTTCAGTGTTCCTACACTGTGGACTCCAGTCTCGTCCATTCAGAAGGAAAGTGATCTGTGCACTGATCGGATCGATCACCGTCCTCGTGATGATCCATTGATCAGGAGCATTTAGAAATTAATCACCAATGGTACATGGCTCAAATTCTCAACTCTTGAGAATATGTATCATCATCTTATTAATTTCTTAGGCGATTCATAGACACATAAATAATATGAATAAAAAGATGCCTTTTATTTATTCAATAATAAATAGTCAAGTACAAAATTATGTCCCTAGAATTAATAATGTGTCAGCCAGATTGGCTTCTAGGGCATACATCTAACATGGATGCCGTGAATGCAGGGGAGTTCGGAAGAGAGAAGCATGGAATTCTTTGGACGGGCTATATTTATTGGACACAGGGGATCTTATGCGACTGTGAAGTAAGGGAGATGACTCCTAGATGAGGATGACGTGGCTTTTTTGGTTTGAAGATTTTAATTTGGCTTGGTTGGGAAGATGGAAATTGAACTGTTTGAAGCAGGGGAATTAATCCTATTCGGCTGGTAACATGGTTGGAACGAATTTGATTTACGGTTGTTGATAAGCGCGGTGAGCATGGGATGCTGATCCTTGGATGAATGTCGTGGAACAGGGGAAATAGCATGTGAGACTTGTTGGAGCTGTGAATCGGCTGGGGTCAATCTAGATACGTGAGAAGAATTACAGAAAACTAGATTGGTTTGGATGTGGGGTTTTGAGTGGCTGATCACAAATGCAATGATTTCTAATCTACGGTCGTGGTATGGGTTCAAATAGTGCACCGTGGAGAGGATGAAACTAATCTTGAGAGGTTGAACTCAATTGGATGCGGGAGAAATTAAACCACGGTGGATGACTTGGAAATTATTGGACTGGACCTGCACACATTAAGCTTAATCAGTAAATAAATAAGTAAAACTCGAATTACCTTTAATAATTTATTAAAATGCAATGATGAAGGTAACACAATTTTTTTAGTTGAATTTACAAAATATGTGAATTAAAATAATGATAATTGCTATGAATAAGATATTAATTTATGCATTATTTAGCACTTATCACACCCTCCAACCTACATTTTGCTAGTCCTCAAGTAAAATAAAAACTAACTCACTTTCGCAGGAATCGTGATTGCATTTACCGTATGCAATAAGGCTTTAAACCCCTAAGTGGCCCTAGTGGACGAGTTTTGTCTCGTGAGGATTTCCGGCTCAGATACCCACAAACTGCTGTCGCTACCTAAAGAATTTATTTTACTGTTTTATAAAATCTAATTTCAAATGCATAAGTGCCAATAATTTTAAAAGCACACAAAGTTTTAATTACTAAGTCAGCCCAAATCCTAGGTCAGTATGCAACATAAGTTGGAGTCATTAAGTTTCTGTTAGAGAGTTGTAAGGCTAATTTATACTTGGTTGCTCGGTGATATCTGGACCATACACAAGCTAAGACTTTAGATTCCTCAAAATACTGCTAAACCTAGTAATTTCCAAGAATTGGTCAGACAAGACCTAATCACTAATTCAAAATCATCCTATCTTGCAGGATTTCGAGAGTTGTGGATGTTTACTTTAATACCTCATGGGCTTTATCTGTAATATTTCAGTTTACTCGAATTTTTACAACGACGGCTTTCACACTATCGTCTTTTTCAAGGTCAATATTATTTTCTCTTTCTCTATTTTTTTTAAATATTTTTATTTTGTATTTATAAATTACGCACTTTTACTCGTGTAATGATTCCTCCGTATAGCGAGCATTCAGTCAACACTCCCACACCAGATGGCATAAGGTGTTGGGCATCAAGACTCCCCTACGGACCTATACTTGGGTTCCTCATACAAGCCTGCTGACCTTTGACAAAAGGTAGCCCTTTTCGATGTACCTGACTAAATTCACTCTTCTCTTTTTTTTTCTTTTTTTTTGAGATGAAAGAAAAATAACTATGCTAGCAATCCCCGGCAACGGCGCCAAAAATTGATAGTCAATTTTTGAGACTATGCAATAACACGTATCTGGTAGGATAGTGATTACGGATATCGATCCACAGGAATTGGGGTACAGTTGTTTTCTTAAAAAAATATTTTAAAAAAGTTTGTAAAAAAATTAAACTAAGAAATTTAATAAAAAAATGCAATTAAAATGATATCAGTTTAAGAAAAATTTAGGGCAAGAAATTCACCACTAACGTCGGAACAAGGGTTAATTGTATTTTCAATTTATTCTTGTATTATTATGCAAATTGGCTACAAGCCTAATAAGCATTCAAATAAAATCTCACAAAAGTAATTTAGTAACATCCTCTTCGGTTGGCATGAAACGTCTACCTTAAACTAATGTGGCAGGACACTGCATCTTTCCTAAGCATGGGTGATCTTTATACTTACTTAGCGATCATGAAAAAACAGTTGTATGAACATCATATTTAAAGTCACAAAGATTAAATATGAGATGAAAGAAAAATATTTATTTAAGAGTAAGAGGGTTCATACAACTTCAAGAATATAAAAATTAAATACATAAACCCGTGTCCCTTTGTTAGGGCTGCATCCAGCCCTGGAGAGGAGATCAGCTTTCCATAGAATCGTGGGCGATAGCAGCAGTGGTGGAGAAGGCTTCCATCGCGACCAGCTCTTCTTTCTTTCTTCCTTCGGCGACTCCCATCGAAGAAAACTCCCTCTTAACACTTTATTTTTTTTTATATGGGAAGTTATTCCCGAAATGCCCAAACTATTATCTCTCTCATGCACTCTGTGGGAAGTCACCTGAGAAAAGATTGCTGATCCTTCGATGGGGAAGAAGGAGGAATGGGAGCAGTCCCGGTGGGGAAGAAGGAATGCCTTGGTCTTCACGTCCGACTCCTTTAAATAGACTGCCCACCTCCCTGTTCCGAGTGTAGATAAGGATCAATGGCTGCGGGAACGACGCGGAAGAAGGTGATGATCGGATGCAGTTGGAGTTGGAGCTTATCCCGTGTGACTTTGTTCTGCTGGGAGAAAGTGATCCGGAACGCTGGGATGAGCATGGGAGGATGCGAAGAAGATCTCGGATCTGTTCCAAAGCATGGGAAGGTTGTGGGACGTGAAGCAGGGGAGATGAAGATGAGCAAGATGTGTGAGCAAAGATCATGGGAATCGGCTGGTAGTGATTTCGGAACAGAGGAATCCGTGAAGCTCGAAAGGATGATGGTGAATCCTGGTTGGCCATGGGATAAGGATGAAGAACAAATGCAGATATGCACGGAGGAAGCTAACAGGAAGAAACGAGGAGCTCTTTAGATGGGCTTTGTTTTGTTGCTGAAACAGGGGAGTTGGGATGTTGGGATCTCGGCTGAGAGATGGTTGGGAGTTGCATGGACGCTGGAACGATGCTTACGGCTGAGAGAAGATGAGAATAAATCGCTAAGAATGGGGAGGATTTGAATTGATCTTGAAGCAGGGAAGCAACGTGAACGTTGGAAGATTCCATGGGATCAGGCCGGAAGAGGATGGGATTGTTGCGGATGCAGGGGATTTGAGCTCATCCGTGGATGCTGGAATAAGCGGTGGTTGCTGGTTCTCATCCGGAAGGGAACTTGGCTTGGTTCGGGAGGAATCAGATGCGAAAGGAGATAAGGATGCTGGGAAGAGAATGGAATGAAGGAGGGGAGCTTGGATGGAGATACGATGGAAAGATAAAATCTGGGAGGAGACATGGAAGGCAGTCGGGATGAGTGTGATTACAAACGGGATGTGAAACAGGGGAATATTGGTTGCTTTATCCGAACGGGAGAAGAGAAGATCACCACGGGATGAAGCTTGGAGTTGGTTGGGAGATAGGATAAGGATGGAACGATGTGGAAGAAACCTGGGAGAAGGTGACGTGGAAGATGAACACGGAATGGATGTGCACAGCTGGGAGGAGATCTTCGGGTGATGAGAGGATGAATTCTGTTTGGATGCCGTGAATGCAGGGGAGTTCGGAAGAGAGAAGCATGGAATTCTTTAGACGGGCTATATTTATTGGACACAGGGGATCTTATGCGACTGTGAAGTAAGGGAGATGACTCGTAGATGAGGATGACGTGGCTTGTTTGGTTTGAAGATTTTAATTTGGCTTGGCTGGGAAGATGGAAATTGAACTGTTTGAAGCAGGGAAATTAATCCTATTCGGCTGGTAACATGGTTGGAACGAATTTGATTTACGATTGTGGATAAGCGCGGAGAGCATGGGATGCTGATCCTTGGATGAATGTCGTGGAACAGGGGAAATAGCATGTGAGACTTGTTGGAGCTGTGAATCGGCTGGGGTCAATCTAGATACGTGAGAAGAATTACAGAAAACTAGATTGGTTTGGATGTGGGGTTTTGAGTGGCTGATCACAAATGCGATGATTGCTAATCTACGGTCGTGGTATGGGTTCAAATAGTGCACCGTGGAGAGGATGAAACTAATCTTGAGAGGTTGAACTCAATTGGATGCGGGAGAAATTAAACCACAGTGGATGACTTGGGAATTATTGGATTGGACCTGCACACATTAAGCTTAATTAGTAAATAAATAAGTAAAACTCGAATTACCTTTAATAATTTATTAAAATGCAATGATGAAGGTAACACAAATTTTTTTGTTGAATTTACAAAATATGTGAATTAAAATTATGATAAGTGCTATGAATAAGATATTAATTTATGCATTATTTAGCACTTATCATGATACTATTCATCAGAGAAAAGCACTTTTGCAAAAAGATCAAAGTTCATTCAAGAAAGAGAAAGCCCTACCATTCTTTATTCAAGTGCTTCATTCAAAAGAACCAAAAGAAAGTGGTAGAGCAGATTCTGAGATATTAAGAGCTCCACCAACCCTTGAAGAGTGAAGCAATCTTGACAAAGAAGAGAAAAGTCTCATCAAAACGATAACTATATTCTAAACTCGTCTTTGTAGTTTATAATTGTTATACTTGCTCATATAGGAGTTTCAACTTTCTTCTTCTTAATCACTTTGTAAGGTTTGTTGGGGAGCCCGAAAAAACCAACGGTATAGGTTTGTTGGTGAACCCGTAAAACCAACGGTGAAGGTTTGTTGGTGAGCCCGTAAAACCAACATAGGTTTTTGATGATCCCGGAAAACCAAAGTGTAAAGGTTTTTGGATTGTGAGCCCGGAAAACAATCCAACTGTAATCCGTGGGATTATAGTAAATTCCCAAGGAGACGCTTGGGGAGTGGACGTAGGTGCTTAGGAGAGATACTTCTTGTGTGTTTGCTTTGTGTGTCTTTCTATTTCCACTACACGCACTTAATTAGTATTAACTAAGCAATTCAATCTCCTAACAATTTAATTGGAAAACCAAAAATTTAGAAGATCCAATTCATCCCTCCTCTTGGCTTGTCACTTTGGGCAACAAGTGGTATCAGAGCGAGGTGCTCTCATAGTATTTGTTGATCTTACGATCAAGAGTCAAAGATCATGACAACTTAAGTAGGATGTTCTATGAGCGAGGGACAATCCACAAATAGACCATCCTTCTTTAATGGCACTAATTACACTTATTGAAAATCTAGGATGACGATATTCATTTAAGCACTAGACTATGACTTGTGGAATATCATAACTAGAAGCCCACACACACCCACAATTAGTATAGAGGGCACAATCATTCTTAAACCTGAAATAGATTGGAATGAGAGTGATAGAAGACTAGCACAATTAAATGCTAAAGCAATTAATGTGCTTTACTGCTCACTAGATATAAGTGAATTTAATAGAATATCCACATGCATCTCCGTGAAAGAAATTTGGGATAGACTAGAGGTCACACATGAAGGAACTAATCAAGTTAAAGAGTCAAAGATAAATATATTGGTACATAAGTATGAATTGTTTAAAATGGAGTCCACAGAATCCATAACTGAAATATTCACTGGATTCACGAAAATCATAAATGGACTAAAGAGTTTATGTAAGTCTTATACTAACTCTGAACTAGTGCAAAAAATTTTCAGATCTCTACCAAGAGTATGGGAGGCCAAGGTAACTGCAATTCAAGAAGCAAAGGATCTCAATACACTAAAATTGGAAGAACTTCTACGATCACTCATGACCCATGAGTTGACCATGAAGCAAAATTCAGAAGATGAGGTCAAAAAAAGGAAGACTATTGCCTTGAAGTCTATAACTCCAAAATAGAAAATTGAATCAGAAGAATCTGATGATGAGGAGGAATATGATGAAGAAGGAATGGCTATGCTCGCAAGAAAATTTAGAAAATTTATGAGAGGAAAGAAGAAATTTCATAAAAGAAAGCCCTTCCTTAAAGGTAGCTCGAGCAAGAAAAAGGGAAAGGACAAAGAAAAAAAAGGAAAACGCCAATTTGCTATGAGTGTAACAAGCCCGGGCATTTTAAGATAGATTCTCCGGAATTGAAATTGATGGCAAGGAAGCTTAAAAAGAGGAATCTCATGGCTGATTGGAGTGAAAGTGAGGAGTCAAGTTCGGAAGAGCAAGATCAACAAGAGACGGCCCAAATCTGCTACATGGCCAATGATGATGAGGTCGACTCTGAACTTGAATGTGATTTTACAGTAGAAGAGCTACATGATGCATTTTTAGAACTCATGGAAGAACACAAGAAGCTAATCAATAAGAATAAAGTTCTAAAAGATGAAAATCAATCCCTTATTAAAGAAAAGCTGAAACTATCTAATGACTATAAAACATTAAGTGGGAGGTTCACTAATGAAACCAAAAGTCTAGTTGCTGAAAATGTCAAGCTAAAAGAAGATGCAAAAAAATACAAATCCTTAGTAGACAAGTTCACACTTAGTTCAACTAAATTAAATATGATTCTTGATAGTCAAAAAGCTGTATATGATAAAGCTGGTTTAGAATATAAAACAAATAGGAAGCAAAAATACTTAAAATATATTTGTGAAAGCCAAAACTGAAAATATAACTTGTCATTGCTGCAATAAAGTAGGACACAAAGCATATGAATGCAATTTTAGAAAGCCTAGCTATAACAAATTGAGTGATAAGAGTAAGCTTAAGTCCAAAAAAATTTGGGTTCCAAAAGGAACATCAAGTACTAACCTTAAAGGACCCAACATGGTTTGGGTACCTAAAGCACATTCTTGACTTTGATTGCAGGAGTGTCTTACAGCTAATAAGAGGGATAGACGATGGTATCTAGATAGCGGCTGTTCAAGACACATGACAGGTGACATAGAACAATTTGTCACCTTGGAATCTAAGGAGGGTGGAGTGGTAACCTATGGAGACAATGGAAAAGAACTTATCATTGGAGAGGATAAAATCTACATTACTCTATCCACATTTATAGAAAATATTTTATTAGTTAATGGTCTGAAACATAACTTGCTTAGCATAAGTCAATTTTGTAATAAAGATCCTAAAGTCACATTTGAAGCCTCAGTATGCATAATTACAAATTCTAAAGATAATAGCATTGTACTTATGGGACATAGGCATGGAAATATTTATATGGTAGATCTTCATGATTTAGGCAAGAAAAATAGATTATGCTTAATTACTAATGAAGAAAGGAAAAGTGAAACAAGTTGGCTTAGGCACCGTAGACTAGGACATGCTAGTATGGACTTAATATCAAAACTAGTCAAGAAGGATTTGATAAAAGATGTGCCAAAATTGATCTTTGAAAAAGATAAAATCTGTGGACCATGCTCATTGGGAAAGCAAACAAAATCATTCTTCAAATTAAAGAATATAGTATCAACCACTAGGCCCTTTGAACTCATACACATGGATCTATTTGGGCCTACTAGAACTGCAAGTCTAGGAGGAAAAAAGAATGGACTAGTTATAGTAGATGATTTCTCAAGATATACATGGGTTTCATTTCTTGCACATAAGAATGCATTTTCAGCATTCTTGAAATATTATAAAAATATCATAACTGAAAAGAAGCTCACCTTAATTGCAATTCGAAGTGATCATGGAACTGAATTTGAAAATCAACACTTTGAAGAATTTTCCAATGAAAATGGTACTCACATCAATTTTCAGTACTTAGAATGCCTCAACAAAATGGAGTTGTTGAAAGAAAAAATAGAACCTTGGCAGAAATAGCACGCACGATGTTGTGTGAGTCAAATCTTCCAAAATACTTTTGGGCTGAAGCTATAAGTACTGGTTGCCATATTTTAAATCGTGTTTTAATACAACCTATAACCAAGAAAACTCCTTATGAACTTTGAAAGGATAAGAAGCCAACTGCTAAATATCTTAGAGTATTTGGATGTAGATGTTTCATTTTAAACAATGGCACGGAGGATCTAAGTAAATTTGATGCCAAGTCAGATGAAGGTATCTTCTTAGGATACTCTACATCTAGCAGGACATACAGAGTGTTCAACAAAAGAACTCTTGTAGTTGAAGAGTCAATTAATATCATTTTTGATGAGTCTGATAGTGAGTCTCCTAGAAGAGAAAATACTCTTGATGATGATGCAGGATTTATTGAGTTTAAAAAATTGAATCTTAATGACGTGCCAAATCAAGAAAAGGAAGATGATCGTGTGCCACCACAATCTCAAGACTTGCCAAAGGAATGGAGGTATGCACATAGACACCCTAAAGACTTAATCATTGGTGATCCATCTCAAAGGGTAAGAACTCAATCCTCTCTTAGAAATTTAAATGACTATCTTGCATTTGTTTCACAAATAGAATCCAAGACTTATGAAGAAGCTGAAAATGACATAAATTGGATTAATGCTATGCAAGAAGCATTAAATCAATTTAAAAAAAGCAATGTTTGGACATTGACTAAGAGACCAAAGCATAATTCTGTAATTGGTACAAAATAAATTTTTAGAAATAAATTAGATGAAAATGGGGTAGTTTTAAGAAATAAAGCTAGACTTGTAGCTAAAGGATACAATCAAGAAGAAGGGATAAATTTTGAAGAAACATTTGCTTCCGTGGCTAGATTAGAAGCTATTAGATTACTTCTAGCATTTGCATGCTTCATGGACTTCAAATTATATCGAATGGATATAAAAAGTGCCTTCTTAAATGGTTATATAGAAGAAGAAGTGTATGTAGAGCAACCGCCTGATTTTGAGAATCATGAATTTTCTGATCATGTATTTAGATTACATAAAGCACTATTTGGATTGAAACAAGCACCTAGGGCATGGTATGATAGACTAAGCAAATTTCTGTTAAATAATGATTTCAGTAAAGGAAATATAGATAAAACACTTTTTCGCAAGAGAAAATACAAAAATTTGTTAGTAGTACAAATATATGTAGATGACATAATTTTCGGTGCCACTAATGATAGTCTTTGCAAAGAATTTGCTGAATTAATGCAAGAAGAATTCAAGATGAGTATGATGAGAGAACTGAATTTCTTTCTGGGATTGCAAATCAAACAAACTAAGGAAGGCATCTTTATTCATCAAACTAAGTACACAAAGAAAATATTAAAGAAATTTGGAAAGAAAAATCACAAGGGAATAGGCACTCTAATGAACCCTACTAGTAAGCTAGACAAAGATGAAAAAGGAAAAAGTGTAGATATGAAGCTCTATAGAGACTTAATTGGATCTTTGCTTTATCTTACTGCTAGTAGGCCAGGCATAGTATTTAGTGTGGAAATATGTGCTAGATACCAATCAGATCCTAAGGAGTCACATCTAAGTGCTGTCAAAAGAATCCTTAGATATTTAAGAGGAACCACAAACATAGGATTATGGTACTCAGAAGACTCCTGTCTAAATTTGCTTGCATATTCTGATGCAGATTTTGCTGGATGCAAATTAGATAGGAAGAGCACTAGTGGAAAATGTCAATTCTTAGAAAATAACTTAGTATCATGGTTTAGCAAAAAGCAGAATTCAGTAGCATTGTCAATGGATGAGGCCGAATATATAGCTGCCGGAAGTTGCTGTGCTCAAGTACTATGGCTCAAGCAACAACTAGAAGACTATGGTATTAAACTAGATTACATTCCTATAAAGTATGATAACACTAGTGCCATTAACCTTACCAAAAATTCGGTTCAGCACTCTAAAGCCAAACATATTGAAATAAGGTATCATTTCATTAGAGATCATGTACAAAATGGGAATGTATGTATTGAACATGTATGTACCGAGAAATAATTAGTTGACATATTCACAAAATCTCTAAGTGAAGATAGATTCTGTATGCTTAGCAGGAAATTAGGTATATGTCATCCCTTTGATTGAAAACAATGAAGAGAACAAGTTGTCACATGATATTCTCCTCCCATTTTGAAAAACCCATGAAACATTAGTCAAATTAGTTGTTTATAGACTCCTTACTCATATATCAGTGTCCCACAAAGATCTGGCAAGGATTGGAAGAAAGAAAGAATTTTTTTTTTGAAAAAAAATTTAAAGCCTGAACTGGGGCCGACTCGAGCCAGAATGGGGTCGACCTCACGTTGAGTCGACCCAAGAAAAATCTAGGGTCGACCCAACGGCGGGATCCTATTTTTAAAAGAGGGACCCGAGAGCCATTTTAGGGCACTATTTTCATTTGTCCTCTTTCTAAAATCCTATTTTTCACTTTTCAATCTCTTCCAATCACCTGCAAATAGTAGAAGATTGCTTCCCCAAGCTGTTGGATCAAGACCTAAGGAAGCATTTGGTGAAAATGGGACCCAAGCGAGCCATAGCTAAGAGATCCGGAAGGATTTCACGACCAACCCTTGTAGATAGACATGCTAGAGATTCTTCTACAGTACCCCCACAAGGTGAGACACGTGTAGAGCCTCCTCCACCTCCTTCCCCTTCAGTTCAACTTGCAAAATATGCAGAAAAATTGGTAACCATGGGGAGAAGGATCCACTCTAAATTTTTGGATCAAGTAGGGTTCCATTTGGGGGATTGGATCCGAAGGCAAGGATGGGAGTATCTTTGCTCCCTAGATTTGGTGACCTACTCGGGCTTGGTTCGTGAGTTCTACGCCTTCCTAAAAGTTGAACCGGGAGGGCTTGTGTCTGAGATCCAAGGAGTAAGGGTTAGGATTTCAGAAGAAAGTTTGAGTGAGTTGCTTCATCTCCCCTGCGAAGGAGCCACACCAAAAAGACCAGAGAATAAGTTGAGGGCTCTACAGATAATGTTTGAGAGAGATGACTTTGACTACTCCGAAAATGTGATAGCTAGCTCTCTATCAGCTGAGATGAGGTTGTTGCACAACTTCATAGGTCGGATTTTGTTTCTGAAGAGTGGAAGATTTGATCACATATCTGAGCGAGACACGGTCATTATGGAGCATGTCATTCAGGGTATTCCCCTGAATCTTCCAGCTATGATGATCAGGCAGATGCGGGAGGCCATATGCAAATCGAGAGTTTCTTTGTCCTATAGTATGATACTCACCCTGATATTCAGGCAGCATGACATATCTGTATAGGGAGAGATATCTAGGCATTTGCCATTTACTGACACCTACACTGCACGGTCCCTAGTTCGCATGGGTTATGAGAAGGTGAACGGGCAGTGGGTGCGTGGAGGAGCAGGGATACATGCACCAGAGGGTGATGCACCAGAGATTGGAGACTCTATCCCTGAGCATGAGATACCTGCGGATCATCCTACGGCACCTTCAGAGGCTGGACCTTCGTCATCCGTACCTACGGAATGCACAGAGGAGTTTTGGAGTAGGATGACTGAGCTTGTGTCAGCTCAAGTGAGGACTCTTTCTAATGGGATGATAAGCATGATGAATATTATGACTATTGAGATTAGAGACCTCAGAGACCAGATGGGAGCATTACAGAGAGAGAGAGAGGGGCTCATGGTCCATCTGTGCCCCGAGCAGCTGAGTCGGAGATTTTGGCACAGAGTCATCCAGCTCAGCGAGGTCCATGCCAGACTGAGTTCCATCAAGCTCGACCTCCCCTCGCCACTTATGTTAGGAGGATGAGGACTAGATCACAGCCCTTAGATTCCCCCTAGGCCCGATGTTAGCACTACAGTAGTCTATCATGACTAGTGCTTAGGATTTATCTAGTTCTTATATGCATTTTACTTGGTTGATGTATTTTATACCTTAATTGAAGAACATTGTACTTTTGGCATTAATGTACTACAATGT